>NW_006159782.1:2332995-2344702 GCF_000334495.1 Tupaia belangeri chinensis | reverse complement strand
CCTGCTCTCTCTTCGTCTTGGAAATCACCTAAAAACAAGGAGTATAAACCAGAAAGATATGAAATCTACCTCAAAACAATAGAAAGTACATGGAAGAGTGGTTTGTCAGATGAAAGATGGCTGTAAATTCTCTGACATTTTTCTCTTCCAAAGATAAGTGAGGTTAACATGTTTACCTTCACCTTCAATCTGAGCTGGTCTTTGATGTGACCAATGAAGTACAGTAAAAGTGATGCTATGCCAGTATTAAGGCTAGACTTAATTTAAGACAACTGGCAGCTTCTACACTGGTCTTTTAACAGTCCTGTGCTCTATGTAAGAAGTACAACCGCCTTGCTGGACAGATCATAAGAGGTCTCAAGACTACACAGCTGAGTCCCGCCTTCCAGACATCACCACTATGGTGTTAGGCATATGAGCAAAGCCATCCTAGATACTCCAGATGAGACAGTTACCAGCTGAATGCCACCAATTGATACCAGTTAATACCATGTGCACCCAGGTTAACACCATATGGAACAGAAGAATCCCCAAGCAAGTCCCACCCAAATTTCTTATACACAAAATCAAGAGATATAGGGGACCAGCAGTTAGCGTAATGGCTATGTCGCTGGACTCCTACGTAGTCGACCGCGGTTCGTGTCCTGGACCTGGTGGCCTAAACTCACGCCGGGCATGTGTGCGTGCATGCCCAAGATCCCAAGAGGAAAATGGAGGAGAAGGGATTGTGGCGTGGCCATTCCCCTGGGGGGGTGATTTCTCGCTTTCTGTCTCTGTCTGGCGAGCGCATGCGCCCTATAGCGAAAAACCTCTCAAAAAAAATAAAAATAAAAAGAGAGAGATAGTGTAATGAATGGCATCACATTTTTCAACAACAATTCTGGAAACTTAAAGATAGTGGATTAATGCCTCCAAATGCCAAAGAAAAATATTTCTTCAAACTAAAATTGCTTATGCAGCCTAACAACTATCAATCAAGAGGGAGGGCATGCCAAGTAATAAGAAAGTTTAACCTCCCAAGTAACCATTTCATGAAGTTATTCCATTTTACATTCCACCGAAACAAAAAATAAACAAAAAGAAAAAGACATGGGATCCAGGTAACAGAACCCATATTATAGCAGAGAAAGAAACACAATTTCCAGGATAAAACTGAAGATAAATACCAAGGTAACAACTCAGCAGGAGGCCAAGAAAGCCCCAGGTCCTGATCAGAGTACAAGGACAAGGTGTGTCAGGAGGAATATGGGGGGTGGGGGGAAGGTGTCTGGTAAATTATCTTATAAGTTTAAGCACACAGAAAATTATATTTGAGAGCTAGTGCCATGACATTGCAGTTAACAGAGCAAGACCTCACATACCTGACCATAATTCAAATCCTACCCCCAGCGACTTGAGAAACATGTCAGGTGTGTGTGCATGTATGCCCCAATCCTGACAGGATGGAGATGTGGAGAAGATGGGATTGCAATATGACCATGCCGTGTTAGGGGGTACTTTCTCCCTTTCCCTCTCTCTGTCTCTCTGGAAAGTGCAAACATCCTCTCATTTATAAACAAAAAAATTAAAATAAAGAAAGAAAAAGAAAGAACATTGTACCTGAGATCCACAAAGGCTATAGGAAAAACTTGTGATACTTATAAAGAAACTTAAGAAAAATGTTAGTACAATTATCAACTCAAGAAAACAAAAAATTATACAAGAAAAGGAAAGGCTAATAAAATCATAATGTACACATATTTACACATTTATAATATTTACACATTTATAATAATGTCAACTTTAATATAAATTTAACAAAAGAAACATAATATAGCTGCATTGGGAAGATGGCAAAAAGGAAAGGAACTATGAGACAGATATATTTTCTTCTACTAAAATAGGCAGTCAATAGATAAGGTCTAAAACTGCTGTCGAGAAACCAAAGTACTGGGACCAGCAGGAGGCATAATGACTACATTGCTGGACTCAACCACAGTTCAAGTACCAAACCCAGCGGTTTAGACTCACATCAAGTGAAATAAATAGCCACGGAGCATGTGTGCCCAAAGTCCCAAATGGAGAAGGGATTGAAGCATGGCTATCCCCCCTTGCAGGGTGATTTCTTGCATTCTGTCTCTCTCTCTGGTTAGTGCACATGCCCTATAGCAAAGATCTCTCTCTCAATTAAAAAAAAATGTATTCACATAGTTAGAAATAAGAAAGCAGGGGCCGACAGGTGGCGTGGTGGTTAAGGGTGCTGGACTCCCCATATGGCAGACTGCGGTTTGAGTCCAGACCTGGTGGCTTGCTTTCTCACTCCCCGCCCCCTTCTCGCTCTGTCCCTCTCTGGTCAAATTAAAATAACTAACTAAATAAATAAAGTTAAATAATTATTTTTAAAAAAAAGAAAGAAGGAAAGAAGGAGGCAAATGCCAGAAGAAACTAAGTGTTTTAGGTGGCTGCCTCAAAGTAGTAAGATTGGGACAGGAAAAGAGTAGACTTACAGACAGTTCTCAACTATGGGGCCGACTAAAGGTAACAGATACCCAATGGTCCATAAATTATCCAACCTTTGTTTACTTCAGGGCTGCAGTTCATCCTTAACATTCTTAGGAAACAGGTCATCCAAGTTTTTCTCTCCCAAAATGGCTCATAATACTTCCTCAATTATTATTCACTACTTGCTTCATTTTTCAACACTCCTCTATATGTACCCTTTTCTCCAACCACATATATACCTGTTATGCTGCTCTCTACTTGTGACAGCCTGGAACTGCTTCTTCTTTCCCATCTTATCTCCTTCTCCATATTCTCTAATCTATCTTTTTTTCAATAGGCTATGCTTCCACACAGTCCCTGGCTTGTTCCAATCACTCCTTACTTTTACTACTATTATAATGGGTTGATCTCCCAATAGGTGGTAAGTCCTCTAAGAACTCCATTCTGTTGTCTTTTTGTCTCTGGTACCTAGATGTAACAGTTGAAACAGAATATAGGCATAATAAATATTTGTTCATTTACATTAAGCTCATAGCCATGATATCATATACACAAAATAGGTATAGATACAGAAGAAGAGGGAAAAAAAAAAAAAAAAAGACAGAGGGTTCTGTCATAGGTAGGTATCTATGTTTAAATAGAAATACAGAGACAATCACAAAAGACTTCCTGGGCCTGCCCTGAAGCCTAGTAGTTAAAGGAGCTGGATCCTACATGGCTGACCATGGTTTATATCCTAGTCCCAGCACCTTGAAAAACACCCTGGGAGCCATTTGTGTGCATACCCAACATCCTGACACAATGAAAAAATGAAAGAGAAGAGGTTGCAGCACAATCATGCCCCACTAGGGCATGCTTTCTCCTTCTGTAGAGCAAACACACAACTGGAAATAAAAAACAAGGCCAGTCAATGGTGTCATGGTTAAGGCAGCTGGATCCCATCTGGCTGATTGTATAGTTCAAGTCCTAGAACCAGCACCTTGAAAAACACTGGGTGGTGTACATGTGCCTAAAATCCCGAAAAGAGGAAGATATAGAAGAAAAGGGGCTATGCCACATTCATCTCTCAAGGGATGCTTTCTCTCCTTCTCTCCCTCTCTGTCTCTCTGGCAAGTGCGTATGCCCTCTGACAAAATCCAAAAAGAAAAGGTTGGGGACCAGCAATTAGCATAATGGCTACATCGCTGAACTCCCATGTACTATACCGAGGTTCGAGTCCCGGACCTGGTGGCTTAACTCACACCGGATGTGTGTGCGTGCATGCCCAAGATCCCGAGGAGAATGGAGAAGGGATTGCGGCGTGGCCATCTCCCCTGGGGGGAGGCGATTTCTCGTTTTCTGTCTCTCTGGTGAGTGCACATGCCCTGTAGCAAAAACCTTTCCCCCCCCCAAAAAAAAAGGCTTCCTAAGAAAGGCAATAATATTGAGGGACAATCTTAACGAGATTGACAGGATTCATGTAGTTTTCATTCATCTTGCTTACCTCATACCTGGCATTATGCAGGGTTATGGTGAATAAAGGTATTGCCCTCAGGGAGACTATACAAACAACAACAGGTGTGAGAAAATGCAGAGTACATTTAGTAAAGGCATCGCTTTGAAAGATCACATGGTCCAAATACAAAAGCAATGTTAAGTATGTTTAGAACAGCAAGCTAAGTGAAATAGGGAGTTGTTTCTCTAAAACAATGTTTTAGAGAACTAATCATGGCAGTAGAGTATATACTAGACTGAAAAAGAGGAATATAAAGTAGAGGGACAAGACCAGCAGTTAGCATAATGGATATGTCGCTGAACTCCCATGAAGCTGACCATGGTTCGAGTACCAGACCTGATGGCTTAGACTCATGCCAGGCGTGTGTGTGTGCGTGCCCAAGATCCCGAGAGGAGAATGGAGGAGAAAGGATTGCAGCATGGCCATCCCTCCGGTGGGTGATTTCTCACTTTCTATCTCTCTGTCTTTCAGGCAAGTGCACGTGCCCTATAGCAAAAACCTCTCAAAAAAAAAAAAAAAAGTAGAGGGATGAGATTACAAAGCTACACCATTAGACGAGGTGTAGTATGTTCAGATCCTGGATTTGGGTAGTTACTACAGAAAGAAGGGAACTGCCACACAATGTACTTGCAACAGAAAGGTTGTCACATTGCTAGTGAATTAATGCTAAGTGAAAAGCAGGCTTTGCGTAAGATAGAATATGTTTGTGCTTGACTGTGGAGAATGAAGGAGACGGAGGTATCAAAGAAGACGCCAAGGTTTTAAGCCAGAGTGACTATGGGAACAGTATTCTACCAATGAAAAAAAAAAAAAAAAAAGGGTAGTGCTAGAATTAGGTGCTAGATTCCCACATGGCTGACCATAGTTTGAGTCCTGGAACTGGCACTTGAAAATCACAACAAATAGAGAGATATATCAATGTTTAAAAATAAAAAGAGCAGGAACTTTATTTAAGGGGGTGATAGATTTGACTTTGCATGTCAAAGGCCAAATAATGGAAACATCGTTGGGCTTTTATTAGGTACATGAGAAAGAAACATGACAATGAAAGTAGAATGATAGGAACAATAAAGAAAAGAATGTAAGAATAGGAACAGAATGACGGAGGGGGGGAACAGGGAGAATATGAGAAAGAGGTTAAGGTTTAGAAGTAAGATGAGGGAACCAGCAGTTAGCGTAATGGCTATGTCGCTGGACTCCCACGTAGTCGACCGCGGTTCGTGTCCCGGACCCGGTGGCTTAAAACTTACGCCGGGCACGTGTGCGTGCGTGCCCAAGATCCCGAGAGGAGAATGGAGGAGAAGGGATTGCGACGTGACCATCCCCCCTGGGGGGTGATTTCTTGCTTTCTGTCTCTATGTCTCTGTCTGTCTGGCGAGCGCACGCGCCCTACAGTGAAAATCTCTCCAAAAAAAAAATAAATAAATAAATAAATAAGATGAAAAAATGCTATCAAAGACGACTCAATTGAAAACTCTGGAATTCCTAGTCTCAGATCGCCAACTGTGAATTTTAGACCATTCCTCTAACTCCTAAAATTATCATATATAGCTGAATATCTAATTATATAGTAGCACTTTCTACTCATACTGTTTTAGAAGCTCAATAACGTAACTTTAAAGTTGAGGGGCAATCAGCTTTCCACAAACTTAAAAACCCATGTAAACTCAAGGATTTATAAAAAGGGACATGAACTCACCAGCTGTAAAGAGCAGAAATACATAAAAACAGAAGAAAACCAAAATATAGGGCCAGCCAGTGGCAATTTGGTTAAGGCAGCTAGATCCCACCTGGCTGTGTGATTCAAGGTGCAGACTTGGCAGCTTGAAAAACCACCTAGCACATGTGCATGAGTACTCAAAATCCCAAAAGGAGAGAGAAATGGAGGAGACGGAATGCAGTGTGGTCATGTCCCATGCAAGGTGCTTTCTCACTCTCCCTCTCTGTCTCTCTTCAGCAAGTGCATGCATCCTCTGACAAATTAAAAAAAAAAAAGAAAAAGAAAAAGAAAAAATTCAGTTGTGTGCAGCAAGACATTTTAGTTAATGACAGACTGCAAATACAACAGTGATCCCATAAAGTAATTACAGGCTATATATACAGCCTAGGCTAGTGGTCCCCAACCTTTCTGGCACCAGGGACCAGTTTCCTGAAAGACAATTTTTTTTTTTTTTGAGAGAGATTTTCACTGTAGGGCGCGTGCGCTCGCCAGACAGACAGAGAGAGACATAGAGACAGAAAGCGAGAAATCACCCCCCAGGGGGGATGGTCACGCCGCAATCCCTTCTCCTCCATTCTCCTCTCGGGATCTTGGGCACGCACGCACACGCGCCCGGCGTGAGTTTTAAGCCACCGGGTCCGGGACACGAACCGCGGTCGACTACGTGGGAGTCCAGCGACATAGCCATTACGCTAACTGCTGGTTCCCGAAAGACAATTTTATTCACAGATTGGGGATGGGGGTGGGAGGATGGTTTCAGGATGATTCAACAGTATACTTATTTCACATTTATGTCTATTATTACTACATTGTAATATATAATAATTATACAACACACCATAATGCAGTATGTGCAGCTAATCCACAGCACTGGTATCATCACTCAGTTCCACCTCAGATTGACAGACATCGGATTCTCATAAAGTGTGCACAATCTAGATCCCTCGCATATGCACTTTACAATAGGGTGTGCACTCCTATCAGAATCTGATGCTACTGCTGAAGTGACAGAAAGCAAAGCTCAGGCAGGAATTGACAGAAATCAAAGCTCAGGCATTAATGCCATTAATGGGGAGCAGCTGTGAATACAGACGAAGCTTCACTCCCTCACCTGTCGCTTACCTCCTGCTGTACAATCAGTTTCTAATAGGCTATGGCTTGGAGACTCCTGGCCTAAGCTATGTCATCCAAGTTTGCATAAGTATACTTCCTGGTGTTCACACAATGAAATTGCCTAATGATGCATTTCTCAGAATATATCCAGGCATTAAGTGATGTACAACTTTATGTATTTTATCCTCAGGCTCAACCCATTTTCTACTTCCTATTTCTCTGCACTATTCCCAATAAGCACCTGCCAAACAGTTTACATCATAATCTAATGGTGTGGGTACACATAGGAACATCTTCCCTTACCTGAGCAACACAAACTACCTTTCAGTCTTCAACACCTAAAAAAGACTTTCTAGGACAGGACTAACTTTCATTAATTCATTCAATAAATATGTATGTGCTCAATCTTTAAAACACTAAGAGGCATTTAATTATATTATCCAATGTTTTTATAGTTGAACAAACTGAGGCACTGAGAAGTTAAATAACTTGAACGTGGGCATTCAAGCATCGGAACCCATGCCTCCAATTATCAAGCTGAACCTGCCTGAATTTGACAAGAAATAGCCAGACAGGCCAAAGGAACAACACATGCAAGTTCAAAAGCAATGAGGTAGGAATAGGAAGGAGCTTGGCACCTTGAAGAAACTGAAAGACCATCACGACCAGAGCAAAGAAAGATGGGAAGAGAAGTATATACTACAAACAACCAGCTGCCACTGGGAGATCTTAAGCAAAGAAGTTTTTTTTTTTTTCTTTTTTTTCCCCTCTAGAGGGAAACACACAGAGAAAGGAGAAGGTGAAAGCACAACCAGATGGGCTGTGGTAACGTGATAATCCTTTCTCCTCTACTTCTCCATCCTATCAGGATTTTTGGCACATATGCATGCACACCTTGCATGTTTCTCAAGCCACTGGGTCCAGGACTTGAAATTCAAAGTTGTCCATCTGGGATCTGGCTCCCTAACTACTAGGGGATGGGGCTGGCCCTGATCTGGTTTAGTTTTTTTTTCGTTTTACCCCAAAATGAGACGTTTTGTTGATCTACATCAACATTTTGATGGTATATGAGCTTTATCTACTCCCCACATCCATATTCTCTAATAGCTTTCTCCTCTCTAGGGCTTAGAAGAGAAGATTAGTTTTCCAAAATGCTCGTTTTGCTATTGGAATGCCACTCCATTTCTTTATAGATACAAATGCTAGTCTGTCATTTTTGTATAAACACTATTTGAATCACATATGTCAATACTATCTCCTTTTTTACTGACTGTGATCACCAAGTGTTACCTTGCTGTTCTCTACTTTTTTTCTTTATTATTATTATTATTATTTTACATTTACTCACTGCACATCTTTACAGCACACAAAATAAATTTTACCACTTGAATATACTGTGTATCTGTACAAAGATATTATCATAAACATTATCATCAGCAGACAATATTCCATTTTTACATCCATTAAAGGTTTTGCTTTTTTTTTTTGCCCCTTGATTCCTCTTCTCATTGTTCACCCTTCTCCTGCACTGTCTTTAATTTGCTATTATTACATATATTTTTTTAAATTTCAAGAAAAGCAGTTTTAGCTTTAATGAATCAAAACTTTAAAAAATGTTAAGTATGGTTAAGACAAAAACAGGAAAAAGGTTAGGATTCTGTTCAAACAGTAAGTAGACACTAAAAACTCAAAAACAGATATGGACAGAGTTATAAATCTAGTAACAAGTGCACTATAATTTTCTTCTGAAACTTTTTCTCTCTCCATTCTTTTACCAAAGAGAAGCATAAACTAACTTATTTGAAAAAAAAAAATAATGTTTAGTCTCAATTTGGTTTGTTTACACAAAGCCCCATAAGAATACCAATTAATTTAGCTGGCTTTGCTGGAACCTTTTAAAGGGGACTTCAGATTAGATTATTTTTTAAAAAAAGAATTATTTTAATTTTATTCACCATCGTTATTATTTTTTAATTTTATCAGAGAGAGAGAGAAAGGGAAAGGGAGGAAGCAAGTCGCCAGGTCTGGGACTCGAACCACGGTTGGCCATGTTGGAAACTAGCGCCCTTAACCACCACATTACCTGCCAGCCCCCAGGCTAGACTCTTTAAAAAGCCTCCCAAGGCTTCTGAGCCAAGTCAGGAACTCACCATCTGACTGTGCCTTTAAGCACCTATACTTGGAAGTTTTGGGGCCTGTCAGGAAGTGATATTTTTTACTTTCTTGCCAGGCAGAACTATTTATGGTGCCAGGCAATCTTTCCAAGAGCTTCCGTTGGCTTTCTTGAGTTCAACCTTAGTTCCTTAGCTTTCTGATCATATCTTCAGATAAGACATTCCAGTCAAAGCCTCAGCAATAACTAGTGTTTCCAATTTCTGATGCAAGGCAACAGGTATTATTGAACTTATGCAAATAACCATACTGCCACAAAATAATAATACCTGCAAACACTTTCCAACTCCAAAGGGAACAGGAAGAGAGAAAAGTTTATGTTTCTATTCCGTGTAAAAAAAAAAAAAATTTAACCAATTGCTGAGGCCATCAACAGCTAAAAAGAAAACAAAAATCCTTAAATCTAAAAAAATAAAGTATAGAAGAAAATCAGTAATACTTTAGTCAAAAGTCATAAAATTCTATTTCACCAATTTAGTCTCATACTGTGGTCCTATCTTTCTGTTCAAATCCTGGAAGTTCAGAAATATGATCTCAAAGTTACCAAAAACCTATAATTAAGGGTGCATTTTCATTTCCTTAAAAGAGGCAATTGTGAATAGTTTTCACAGCTTGAGAACTGATTTTACCATAACCCAAAATTGACAATGGTTTAGCTTTTTAAGATTATTTGGGCAGCTGTGTAGAGAATGGACTGGAGGGAAGCTATTCACCTTAGTCTGCTTTGAGTTTGGTATAATTTAAGATTCTGACTGATGACAACGTAATAAGGTTGTTTTAGAAAAAAGTTATATGAGGGCCACAGACAGAATAATGGTTACATCGCTGGAAAAGGTTCAAGTCCTAGACCCAGGGGCTTAAAACTCATGCCGGGCATGTGTGCATGTGTGCCCAAAATCTTGAGAGGAGAATGGAGGAGAAGGGATTGTGACATGGCTATCCCCCAGAGGGGGGTGATTTCTCTCTGCCTGTCTTTCTGTCTCTCCAGCGAGTACACATGCCCTACAGCAAAAATCTGTCAAAAAATAAAAGTTATGATATGTAAACTACCTTAATATATCATTGTTTGATAATATGATCTTAAGCAAATCACTCTGAATAAAAATGTGTTATTATTATCAATTATGACCTTTCATGATAACAGGACAGATAGTAATAATCAAGGTAGTATATTGCTTCAAACATTTAACAGAAATTTTTAAATATGCCTTAAAGTAATTATGCCTCAACCTGCCCATAAAGTACCTTAAAATTTAAAGCACTGTTTTGACAAGATGACTCTGTTACATTCCTTGAACTTTATTTATGATCACAACCATTACAAGTATGCTTCCCTTATGATTCTCAATTTCTCTTCTATGGTGTTCAAATATGTCCCAAGTTCTAAATGTAGAATTCTATTAGTCTGTTAGAGAGTTCTTCTCCAAGAGACAGAGTGAGGATATTTAGAAGTCCACTGCTATGCATAAAAAGACTGAATAAATATGATCTGAATATATTTTATATATTTACCTACAAAATTACATAATATGTTAAGAGAAAATGTTCAGGCTACTATACACCAATAAGTCAAAATAGCCTAACTGTTACCAGACCACAGAAGACCTGCCAAAGAAAGAAAACCTGCTACATAGAAAATTTGCCATAGTGATTCTGCTCAAGTATAAATGATAAGCAGAAGGCTAGTTAATTTTTGAACATACTAACTCTGGAATAAAAAACTTGAGACAATGACCAGAAAGTGGCATGGAGGCCAAGGCAGCTGGATCCCACATGGCAAACTCCACAGTTCATGTCTCAGGATCCGGAGGTTTGAAAATATGTCAGGTGCGTGTACATGCATGTCCAAAATCTCAAGAAGAGAATGGAGGAGAAGGGATTGTGACATGGCCATTTCCCTTGGGGGATGATTTCTTTCTTTCCTTCTCTCCATCTCTCTCTGGTGAGCGCTCATGCCCTATAGCAAAAACACCAAAAAACGAAAAAACTTGTTGAGACAAGTATCACCTAGGCTGTTGAAAGGCTGCAGGTGGAGAGAAAGGAAGACATTTACAGTACTATGACTTGTTTCCACACTACAATGGAGCATTTGAAGAAAGGTCCTATTTTCTAGCACCAGAATCCTTATATCCTTAAGTTTTCCAACGAGCTCTCTCCTGATATGTTAAGAATATCCTCATATTTGGAGACCAGCAGATGGTATAATGGTTCCATCACTGGACTCCCAGGTTCGAGTTCCCGACCTGGTGGCTTTAAATTCATGCTGGGCACACATGCATGCATGCCCAAAATCCCAAGAGGAGAATGAAAGAGAAGGGACTGCAGCATGGCCATCCCCACTGCAGGGTGATTTTTTGCTTTCTGTCTTTCTGCATCTCTCTTTCTCTCCAGCAAACGCACATGCCCTACAGCAAAAATTTCTCTTAAAAAAAAAAAATCCTCATATTTTACAAAAGAAACCAAAAATATTTTCCTAAAGTTTTTTGTTTTTAAAGAATAAAGGTCTTGAGAACAGCCCTTCTTCAAGAGACAGACAGCTCCATGGCTCCTGCGATCTAGCCATTGGGGAGAAAGGAAAGGGTCCCACTGATAACTGGGCCTCCAGCATTCAAAACTCGTGTGAACAGCCCTTCTTCAAGAGACAGACAGCTCCATGACTCCTGTGATCTAGCCATTTGGGGAGAAAGGAAGATGTCCCACTGATAACTGGGCCTCCAGCATTCAAA
>NW_006159782.1:2315622-2330358 GCF_000334495.1 Tupaia belangeri chinensis | reverse complement strand
TTCCGATCTGATATATCTTAAAATGTAAAGGTTCTAAATAAATCGAGGAGAAAGGAAGTACACTCGTGATCCATATCTAAGAGAAAAAAAATCTGAATGTAGTAACTCAGATGTCTTAAATAACATGAAAAACACAATACAATGGGAAAAAACTATAACCATTTTTAAATATCAAAGACTTTCCATAAGAAGCATACTGAAGGTTGTGCCCAATATCCACTCTCCTCTTATTCCTTAGAAAGAGAACACCTGAATTTCAGCTAAGTACCTGCCAAAAGGAAGACCACATTTCTCAGCTTCCCCAGCAACTAGGTGTGTTCCTGTGACTGAGTTCAAGCTAAAGGACATGAATAAAAGTATCAGCTGTGATTTCTAGGAAAAGTCCTTAAAGGAAGAGTAGCGCGCCACATGGTTTTCATTTTTTTGTCAAAAAAATTTTGTTTGAGGCCAGTAGGTGGTGTGGTGGTTAAGGGTGTTGGACTCCCACATGGCTGACGATGGTTCAAATCCCAGACATTGAGGCTTGCTTTCTCACTTTCTCTCCACCTTCCCCCAAGTCAAATTCAAATAAATCAATAAAGTTAAATAAAATAATTTTTTTTGAGAGAGATTTTCATTGTAGGGCGCGTGCGCTCACCAGACAGACAGAGAGAGACATAGAGACAGAAAGCGAGAAATCACCCCCCAAGGGGGATGGTCATGCCGCAATCCCTTCTCCTCCATTCTCCTCTCGGGATCTTGGGCACGCACGCACACGCGCCCGGCGTGAGTTTTAAGCCACCGGGTCCGGGACACGAACCGCAGTTGACTATGTGGGAGTCCAGCGACATAGCCATTACGCCAACTGCTGGTTCCCAATAAAATAATTCTTTTAAAACATTTTGTTTGTTTTTGTCTTTTTTCCCCTCTTTTTTGGTTTTCTTTTTTTTTTCTTTTCCTTTTCTTTTTACCTTTTTCAATTTTCTGCTCAGCCTCCACAGTCTAGGTGTACTCAGTAGCCAAATATCTGAATATTCAAATTAATCCTCAATTTTCATTGAATTAGCTGTGCAAAGGGAGAAAAAATGGTACTGTTTAGAGACTGCCCATCATCTCCTCCTGCATTCCTCTGAAAGCTCAGATTTATTTAACTTCAAAAACTAGGAAAACGCATATAATCCATCAGATGACCAGAAACAACCACAGGGGCACCGGAAATATGAGAAACCAAGAAAATGTCACCAAGGCAACAAAAATGGAAAGAACTGGTTCCCTGATATTGCAGAGCACTACACCACTATTTCTGAATTTTTTTACATAAGAGAAAAATAAAATTATATATATATTATTTTACTCTTTTTGGTCACAAGTTGTAAAGTATAATCCTAATGTAGAATTGACATCAGGAGTGGCATGCTTCATGAGAAAGAACACATATGGCACAGTGAAGCAGTAAGAAGTGATAGCTCAGATATTGAAGATTGAAAAATATAATTTAAAATACCATTTATTTTATAGGTTTTTGCACATGCACTCGCCAGCGAGACATAGATATGAGAAGGAACATGAGAAATCACCCCCTGGGGGGATGGCCATGCCACAATCCCTTCTCCTCCAGGGATCTTGGGTACACATGCACACATATCCAGCGTGATTTTGAAGCCACTGGGCCTGAGACTTGAACACGTAGAATTTAAACATGTCAGCCAGGTGGAAGTCCACCGACATAACCACTATGCCACATGCTGGTCCCAAAAAATATAATGATTGTTATGCAGTGATAAACCACTGTCTAATTAGCTTGGAATGCTATAGCTTTAAGATAAGCAGAAAGATTCAGAATGTTGTGTATATTGGCTATCTTGCAATTTTCAAAAATATTAACCAGAGAAATATACCTCAGACTAAAGCTAGAAAGTCAATAAGGAGAGACCTAAAGTACCTTTGACTAAGAAAGGTATGCTTTTTCTTGAGGTGTGAAACCTAAGTTGACTAAAAGCCTCTTAACTCAAAACGCTATAGAGTAGTAAGAGTAAACTATTTCTGTATTCCACAGTAGTACAGTTAAAAGCAGTAGCTGCGAGTGATGATCTTAGTAGAACAGAGTGGAGCTATGCCTTACAAAGGCAATAAACCCAACACCCACTCTCAAAAGGGGATGGTATGTTTGTTTTCTCACTCAAGCCTATGGTTTCAGATAGCTTCATAGGAACTGCTATTGAGTTATGGAGGGGTAGAGACACAGAGGTAAGTAAAAGATTAGAGTCATCAGGCTTACAATGTTTAATCCAAGAATTTATTATTACTCTGTCAGGACAGAAAGTCTTCAATTTTCCTATACAACAGCATTTAATAATTGCTATGGACTAGTGACTTTCTATGTTACTAATTCTCCCCTTTTCTTAAATGGCAATTCTGTATTTGTTTTATGCTATTTCTATTATACCTATGTACACTAATTGTTTTGGGAGCAGTTACCTTCTCTTTCAGTTTACATAATGCTATAGTTTGGATGTCCCCAAAAGCCCCTAACCCCACTCCCAATTGAAGTATTGGGACCTGACTGTACTGTAACAGTGTTAAGTAAAAACTTAACCCCTTCATGATATCCCAGGGTTGGGCCTGATAAGGTCATTTGGATAAGGCCCCTAAGAATGAGGTCAGGTGAGTTTATAAGCAGAGAAATGAGACCAGAAGGAAAGAGCAAAATCATAAAAGTTACTTACACCTTCTGCCATTTTGTGATGTCTTTGAACTTTCTAGTCACCAGTATCGTGAATTTTGCAAATAAACTTCTATTTTCTTGATAAATCACCTAGTCTCTCTATTAATACACAAAAACAAACTAAAACACAGATCTGAAGTCATATCTGACAGAGAAAACTGTACATTACTCAGACATCCTGGGCTTTAAGCTGCATGCAGTAACTAAATGAGACACTGGAATAGTTTATCCTGAACATGAGTGAATGTGCATGTGTGTGTATATATAAAGAAGGGTAGGAATAGTGATTATTAAATCAAAGGAATAAAAAAATTTTATGTCTTTTAAAATTTATTTATTTGTTATTTATTTATTTATTTAATCTAACCAAAGAGAGAGAAAGAAAAAGCAAAAGAAGGGGAAAGTAAGAAAGCAAGCCGCCAGGCCTGGGATTGGAACCATTGTCGGCTATGTGGGAATCCAGCACCTTAACCCCACGCCACCTGCAGGCCCCTATATATTTATTTTTTTATTTGCTAGAGGGGCACATGCACTCAACAGAGAGAGACAGAAAGTAAGAAAGCACTTTCCATGAGGGATGGTCATGCTGTAATTTCTTCATTTCTCGTGCGCGTGCACACACACACGCCCTACATGTTTTTGTGTTTGTTTGTTTTTTTTTTTCAAGCCACTGTGTCCAGGACTCAAACTGTATAATTGGCCATGTGGGATACAGTTATGGCAATCACCACACTCTAGCTGACCCCAAGTTCCTAATTATACTTCAAATACATTCCCCTCTTTCTTAGTTATAAATGCAGGCAAATGACGACCTAGATTAACAACTACAAATTTCCAGCCTCCCTCGAATCAAGGTGTAATTATCGGATGCTATTCTGGCCACTGAGTTCCTCGGCTAATGCATAACATGGACTTCTGGTAAGTACAGCTAAGGGGAGTAAATGTGTCTTTCCTGAGTACTTCCTCCTTTCCTCTGGCTAGACTACGGATTGTATAACAGATGCTTAAGTAGTCACATCAAATCACAAGGTAAAAAATTCACACAAAGAATAACAAAAGATACTGTCTCTGAGGAAGTCTAGCTTTTAGATTTACTGGGCAAAGCTTTTTGTTTTGAGTACATGTACTAACTGGCAAAAAAGAGAGAGGGAAAGTGAAAAATCACTCCTTGGGAAGGATGGCCATGCCACAGTCTCTTCTCCTCCATTCTCATCTTGGGATTTTGGGCATGCATGTACATACACCCAGCATGATTTTCAAGCCACTGAGTATGGAACTCAAACCATAGTTAGACAAGTGGGAATCCAGTGCTTTCACCACTACACCACCTGCTGGTCCCACTAGACAAAGATTTTTAAATCAGCTATTTCAAATACATGCAAAGAGTCAAAGGAACTATGTCTAAAAAATATAAATGAAAATATGAGAATAATGTCTCAGCAAATAGTGAATATCAAGAAAATGACAAATTAAAAAAAAAAAAAAAAAGACAATTCCAAAACCAAACAGAATCCTGGAATTGAGAAGTACAACAACTAAAATGAAATACTGACTATAGGAATCTGAGCAGAATTAACCAGGCAGAAGAAAAAAAAAAATCAATGAACTTGAAGACAGATCAACTGAGATCATCCAGTTTAATGGAAAAAAATAATGAAGAAAAGTGGTGGTGTGCCCGAGAGACCTATGGGACATCACTAATCATGCCAACGTGCACATAATGAAAATCCCTGAAGGAATGGAGAGAATGAAAGAGAAAAAAGAATATTATAATATATGGTGACTAAAAACTTCTCAATTTTTTTTTTAAAAGAGAGATATTTGCTATAGGGTGTGTGCACTCATGGGAGAAACAGAGACAAAGAGACAGAAAGTGAGAAATCATCTCCCCTCCAGAGAGCATGGCCACACCACAATAACTTCTCCTCTTGGGATTTTAGGCACACATGCACACGCAACTAGCGTGAGTTTCAAGCTGCCAAGACCAGGACTCAAACTGTGGCCAGCTATATGGGAGAACAGCAACAGAACCACCATGCCATCTGTTGGCCCCAAAATGTCTCAATTTTTTAATTTACTTTCTTTCCTTCCTTCCTTTTTTTTCTTTTTTTTCTTTCATTTAATTTGACAGAGAGGGACAGAATGCGGGAGGGGGAGGGATGTGAGAAAACAAGCCAGCCACTAAGTCTGGGACTCAAACTGCAGTTGGCCATATGGAAGTCTAGAGCCCGTAACTATCACACCACCTGCCAGCCCCAAAACTTCTCAATTTTGATTAGAAACATTGAACCACACATTCAGTTCAATGAACTGTGTGTATAACTAAAAGAGATCACATGTCATATTCAAAGTATAAAGAGACAAGAAAACTTCAAAGAAACAAGAAAAAAGGCAACACATCATGTATATGGAATCCTCAATACAATTAATAGCTGATTTCTCATCAGAAACCAGGGATGCCAAAAGGCAACAGGATGAACTATTGAAAAGTACTGTCAGAAAAAATAAATAAATAAATAATAAATAAAAAATAACCAAAGCTTTTATCAAAGATATTTTTCGGTAAGAAGAATCAAGATGCCTAAAGGGATGCACTCAGCACACATCTCCTCTGCAGTCAAGATATAAAATAACAATATCTCAGACACATTTTGATTGGCATTCTTATGGATGAACATTTGAAATCACCAAGGGGCAATCTTAAACTCTCTGAAATGTGGAAGGAAATCTGAGACAAACTGCACAGAGAAGGCACAAAAGCACCCACCAGGCTGAGTTTAATAGGCTGAAATCAGCTGAAACATCTCTTTGCTGGGAAAGGGTGAACAAGAGATCTCTAACAGCCTCTAATACCACCATGTACAGCATTCATACTTGCCTGTGTGTCCAGCATTCTGCATGGCTGTGGGCCCATTGAAGGAAAGTTCCTGAGATCCACAGGGCTGCCACAACTCCAGGGAAGGATCTTGCCCTAGTTAATCCCAATTCCCAGGTCCCAAGCAGCTGAAGGAGCATTACTCTGAGAACAGATTGACTGTTAAAGTGAAACCTCTGGGACCAGCAGTTGGCATAATGGCTATGTTGCTAGATTCCCATGTAGTCGACCGTGGTTCAAGTCCTGGACCTGGTGGCTTAAACTCACACTGGGCATGTGTGCATGCGTGCCCAAGATCCGAAAGGAGAATGGAGGAGAAGAGATTGTAACATGGCTATCCCCCCGGGGGGGTGGGGTGGGGGGGGGGAGGATTTCTCGCTTTCTGTCTCTCTGATGAGCACACGTGCCCTTCTCAAAAAAAAAACAAAAAACCAATAAACCTCACCCCAGCACCTAAAAAAAAAAAAGTGAAACCTGCACCAAGGACCTTCTAAAAAAAAAAAAAAAGTGAAACCTGCACCAAGGACCAATGACCTGCAGGGCTTCATACCTCTGAGAAGCCACAAAAATCCCACCAGACCTGCACTGGCAGCTATAGCAACCATCCCATGTAGGCCAAAGAACAGGCACATGGCCCCAGCATCCAAAACCATTATTACAGCACTGTACACTCCAAAACGTAGACCAATGTACCAGGAGAACTGTTCCAAGAAACAAATCATGGCATGTCAGTGCACACCCACCCTGTACCTCCTCCTCAAGAAGAGACCGAGGAAACCTGACATTGCCCCTGACGGGCTAGCAGGCTTCCACTCAATCTGCGAGCGTGTTTAAAAAAAAAAAAAAAAAAAAGGAGAGGAAAGGAGAGTGCAGGAGATCCCCCCTTCCCCCCTCCTGGGTGAAGAGGAGAAGACAAAGGCATGACACAGAGGCCCACCCAGACCCTCTGCATACTCACTGGCACAAATGACATATCGAGAGCCCCCTCACCCACCAGTTAATGCCATAGAGGTCCAGAGTCCTTGCCCACACCAACAGCTGTCCCTCCATCCTGCAACGAAATAGCTGTGGGGGTGGAGGGTGCTTGCTATAGAGAAGCAGCCACTAAGGCAGACAGTTTCCTACATCTCCAGGAAGTGCACACTATTGGCAATAACAACAACTAGCCACCTTGAGTCACAACTCCTCAACCAGCATCCACATCCCTATGTGCAGCCCATTCAAGGTGATATTACCCACTTTTAACTGATACTTCCACTCACCTAACTCACTGGGAGGAGAATCACCATGCCCTTACATAGGGTCTGAGAACCCAGGCAAACATGTCACAGGGCAGCAGCTGTCACCAGCACAAAGGGAATCTACCCTTTTACGTGAAAAAGTGAGTACTCTAAGAGATGCCTAAATGTCAATGCAGGAACACAAGAAATATGAAAACAACCAGGAAACAATTTTCCTCCAAAGGAATGCACTATCTCCCAACTAACACATTACAGTCAAAATCCAGGAAATCACAGAAATGTCAGAATCGAATTTCAGTATATTGGTCATGACAAAACTCAATGAGACACAAGAGAATACAAACAATTCTAAGAGATGAGAGAAACAATCCATAATATGGTTGAGAAATTCAATGAAGAGATAGGTATCTTTTAAAAGACTCAAACAGAAATCCTGGAGATTAAGGCTACAATACAGGCAACAATTCTGTAGAAAACATCATCAGGAACAACTTAAGACTATGCAAAATAGAGAATCTCTAGACTTAAACTTCTGAAATATCTAAAACCATCAAAACAAACAAAAAAAGAAAGAAGGAAGGAAGGAAGGAAAGAAAGAGAGAAAGAAAGAAAGAAATTGAAAACAAAGATAACAAACATAAAACTTGGGATATCATTAAGAGACCAAGTAGCCACATAACGTGTATCCTAAAAGGTGAAGAAACAGAAAAGCATAAAAAATCTGAATCATGAAGTATTAGCTGCAAACTTTCCAAATCTAAAAAGAGATACAAACATCCAAATTCAAAGGACACCAAGCAGATTTAACCTAAATTCTTCTCCAAGCGCCATCATAGTTAAAATGTCAAATGTCAAAGAGAAAGATAAAATTCTCAAAAATGGTTAGAAATGTAAGCCAAGTTATTTATAAAGGATACTCCATCAGCCTACCTCAGACTTCTCAACTTAAACCTTACAGGCCAGAGGGAATGAGATGACATATCTAAAATTCTAAAAGATAAATATTTTTCACCCAAAAATACTATGCCCAGCAAAACTAATCTTCAAATTGGAAGGAGAAATAAAATCACTACCAAAAAAACAAAAACTGAAGAAATTGACCAGTACTAGACTAGATCTTCCAGAAATACTTAAGGCAGTACTACACCTGGAAATGTATGAAATTCAACAGTAGAATGACTACATAAAGAAAAAAGAAATTATTTAATCCTTTGCACTATGAAAAACTTTCAAACAGCAAAGGTAAACAATAAGACCTAAAACAACCAGGAACCAACCAACAAAATGGCAAGTATAAATCTATACAGATCAATATTATTATTAAAAGTAATGCTCTGGGACCAGCAGTTAGTGTAATGGCTATGTTGCTGGACTCCCATGTAGTCAACCACGGTTCGAGTCCCAGACCCAGTGGCTTAAAACTCACACCGGGTGCGTGTGTGTGCGTGCCCAAGATCCCGAGAGGAGAATGGAGGAGAAAGGATTGTGGTGTGGCCATCCCCCCGGGGGTGATTTCTCACTCTCTATCTCTCTTTCTCTCGCATGTGCCCTGTAGCAATTAAAAAAAAAAAAAGTGAACGCATTAAGAGCCAGCAGGTGGTACGGTGGTTAAAGTGCTGGACTACCACACGGTTGACCATGGTTTGAGTCCTAGACCTGGTAGCCTGCTTTCTCACTTTCTTTCTCTCTCTCTCTCTCTCTCTCTCTCTCTCTCTCTGGTGAGTGCCCCTATCAAGTTAAAAAATAATAATAATGATAAATAAAATTAAATAATTATTTTTAAAAAGAGTAAATGCATGAAACTTGCCAATCAAAAGATACAGTCTGGCTGAATGCATAAGCAAATAAAAAGAAAACAAGAGCCCTCCGTACATGCATATAAAATATACACCTCACTGGTAAAGACACACACAGCTTAAGAGTGAAAAGTTGTAAAAAGTCACTCCATGCAAATGGAAACTGCACCAAAAATAGCAGGAATAGCAATCATGGTATCAGAAACACAGAGCTAAAAATCTATAAAACAAACAAAAAAAGGTCATTATGTGTATTAAAGAGATCAATTCACCAATAAGATATAATAATATTTACACACCCAGTAAAAGAGAACCTAAATACATAAGGTCTGCTAGACCTAAGGGAGAGAGAGACTTTAACACATTAATCAGTGCAATTTCAACACCCCACTCTCACCATCAGATAGGGCATGTAGACAAACATCAAAGAGACTAGAGTTAATCAATACCAAAAACCAAATAGATCACAGGTATTTATACAACATTTCACTTACCAAATACAGAATACACATTTTTTTCAGTGATACATGGACCATTCTCTAAGATTAACCACATAATATGGCATGAAACAAGCCTCTACAAATTTAAAAGAACAGAAATCGTATCTAGCATTTTCTCTGATCACAATGGAACTAAACATGAAATAAACAACAAAAAGAACTTGCAGAAATATGTAAATATGTGGAAAAATACACAACATGCTCCGGAGCAAACTCAGAACTACTGAAGAAATTGATTATGAAATTTTAGAGTCAGTAGGTGGCATGGAGGTTAAGACACTAGATCCCACATTGCCAATTGTGCAGGTCAAGTCCTGGATGTGGCAGCTTGAAAATCCGCACAGCTACGTGTGTGTATGCCCCAAATCCCAAAACGAAACTGGAGGGGAAGGAATTGCAGGATAGTTATCCGCCAGGGAGGGGGAGGGTGATTTCTCACTTTCCTTGTCTCTCTACATCTCTCTCTCTCTCTCTCCAATGAACGCAAGCGCCTCATGGCGAAAAAATGTTTAAAGAAAAATATAATGAAATTTTAATTTTTTTTTAAAGAGAGATTTTTACTTGTCGGAGAGAGAGAGAGAAATAAAAAGCAAGAAATCACCCACCCTCCAGGGTAATCACCACACTGCAATCCCTTCTCCTCCATTCTCCTCTTGGGATTTTGGGCATTCACGCACATGCACTGGCATGAGTTTTGAGGACCCAAACTGCGATAGACTACATAAGAGTCCAGGGACATAACCATTATGCTGGTCCTGAAATTTTAAAATTCCTTAAACAAGGGGCTGGCAGATAGAGTTGTGAAGGCACTGGACTCCTGCATGGCTGACCCTAGTTTGAATCCTGAACTTGGCGGCTTACTCTCTCATGTTCCATTTCTTTCTTTCTTTCTCTCTCTCTCTCTCTCTCCCCTAATTTAAAAATATAACAATAATTAAATAAATAAATAATTCTAAAAACAAAAATTTCTTAAACAAATGAAACCAAAATACAACACTCTGAAATCTCTGGGATATGGAAAAAAAAAAAAGGGGAGGAAAAGAAAAAAACACAAAAAAGTACTAAAGCAAGTGTATAGCAATGAGTCCTCACAAGAAAACAAACAAACAAACAAAAAACAGAAAGATGGCAAATAAATAACCTACCAATGCATCTCAAAGAACCAGAAAAACAGGAACAAATAAAACTCAAAATAATAGAAGATAAGAAATAATAAAGATTGGAGCAAAAACAAGTGAATAGAGAATAAAAGAGTGATACAAAACAAATCAACAAAATTTTAGAAAAAAGAAAGAAAATTCTGGAAAGAGAAACATAATCAACAAATCATTAACTAGACTAACAACAACAACAAAAAGGTTAAACAAAATCAACAAACCATTAGCTAGACTAACAACAACAAGAAAACAAAAACAGAGAAAAGACCCAGAAAATTAAATCAGAAATGAAAAAAAAGGAAGCTATGACAGATTTCACAGAAATATTAAAAACTATCTTTTATATTTTGATTCCACTGCTGGAAAACCTAGAAAAGACAGGTAAATTTCTGGACAAATACACTATATTAGACTGAACCAAGAATAAATAGAAAGTCTGAGTAGACCAATGACAAATAAGATTGAATCAGTAATAAATAGTCTCCCAACAAAGAAGTCCAGGTCTAGGTGGCTTTATTGCTGAATTCCACAAATCCTTTACAGAAGAATTAACACCAATTCTCCTTAAACTATTTCAAAAGATCAAAATGGAAGGAACATTCCCAAACTCATTTTATAAAGCCATCACCTTGACAGTAAAAGCAAATACCCAACAACAAAAAAAGACAACTACAGATCGATAAACCTGATGAATACAGATGTAAAAACCCTCAACTAAATATTAGCAAATTGAATCCAACAACACATTAAAGAAAATTACACATGGGACAGCCAGTGGTGTGGTAGTTAAGGTGGCTGAATCCCAGATGGATAACTGTGCAGTTGAAGTACAGAGCTCAGCCACTTTAAAAACAAGTCAGGCTTGTGTGTATGCATACCCCCAAATCCCAAAGAGAATGGAGGGGGAAGGATTGTGACATGGCTAACCCCCCATAAGTGACTTCTCACTGTCTCTCCAGCAAATGCACTTTCTCTACAGCAAACAAACAAAACATAACAAAACAAAACAATCATACACCGTGATCAAGTAGAATTTATCTCAGAGAAGTAAGGATGGTTCAACATACACAAAACAATAAATGTAATATATATCACATTAACATAGGGAAAGCGAAAAATAATGTGATCCTAACAATGATGCTAAGAAGGCATTTGATAAAATGCAACATCACTTCATGATTAAGATTCATAAAACAGACATAGAAAATATATTTCCTAAAACAATAATTGCAATATGTGACATATACGACAGCTAACATAACACAGAATGGGGAAAAGTTGAAAGTTTTTACACTTATAAGTAGAACATTCTCCACTCCTATTCAACATAGTACTGGAAGTCTCAGCCAATGCAATCAGACAAGAGAATGAAATAAAAGACATCTAAACTGGAAAGGAAGAAGTTAAACTGTACCTGTTTGCAGACATAATTTATACCGAGATAAACCTAAAGAGTTTATCCAAATATTCTTTGATGTGATGAATTCCATAATGTTGCAGAATACAAAATCAACAAATAAAATCTGTATCATTTTTTACACCAACAATGAACACAATGGGACAAAAATGAAGAAAACCATTCTATTTACAATAGTCAAAAATAAAATACTTAAGAATACCTCTAACCAGGGACCAGCAGTTAGCGTAATGGCTATGTCACTGGACTCCCAAGTAGTCAACCGTGGTTCAAGTCCCGGACCCAGTGGCTTAAACTCACGCCAGGTGTATGTGCATGTGTATCCACGATCCCGAGCAGAGAATGGAGGAGAAGGGATTGCAGCGTGACCATCCCCCCTGGGGGGTGATTTCTCGCTTTCTGTCTCTCTGTCTCTCTCTGTCTTTCTGGCGAGCACACGCGCCGTATAGCAAAAATCTCCCCCACCCCCAAAAATGAATACATCTAACCAAGGAAGCAAAAGATCTCGACTATCAAAATCTTTAAAACTGAATAAATTGACATTGGTATTTTAAAATAGAAAGCTATCTCTTCTTCAGAGATTGGAAGATTAATATAATTAAAAATGTAGACACTGGGCCAACAGATGGCATGAAGGTTAAGGTAGCTAGATTACACATGGCTGACTATGCTGTTCGAAATTTTGGATCCAGCAACTTGAAAATCATCCTGGGCACGTATGTGTGTGCCCAAAATTCCAAGAGGAGAATGGAGGAAACAGGACTGCAGTGTGGTCATCCCCCGAGTCACTCCTCTGTCTTTCTCTTTCTCTGTCTTTCTCCAGTGAGCTCAAGCACCCTACAGCAAAAAAAACAAGAAAAATAAGTAAAGCCTGCTACTTCTCAAAGTGATCTACAAATTCAATGCAATTCCTATCAAAATATCAACAACATTCTTCACAGAAATAGAAAAAACAATCATAAAATTTGTCTGTAATCAAAACCCTCACACCAAAGCAATAATGCACAAAATAATAAAGTTGGAGCCATTTCACAACCTGACTCCAAAATATACAATAAAGCCATATAACCCAAACGGCATGGTATTGGCACAAAAAAAAAAAAAAAAAAAAAAAAAAGAGAAAGAAAAAAAAAAAAAAAAAAACACAAAGCAATGAAGCAGCATAAAGAATTCAGACATAAACTCAACATCACTGAGCCAACTGATTTTTTGGTAGAGAAATTTTTGCTATAAGGCACATGTGCTCAAGAGAGAGAGAGAGAGAGAGAAAGCAAGAAATGACCTCCCAGGGAGTACGGCCATGTCGCAATCCTTTCTCCTCCACTCACCTCTTGCGATTTTTGACAAGCATGCACACACGCCTGACCTGATTTTTAAGCTGCCAAGTCCAGCACTCAAACACAGTTGATTACATGGGCGTCCAGCAACATAACCATTATGCCATCTGCTGGTCCCGAATCAACTGCTTATTAACAAAGGCCACAAGGTAATTCAGTAGAGAAAAGACAGTCTTAATGATTCGGGAAAACTGGATACCATTTAAAGAAGAATGAAACTGGACCTCCATCTTTCAACAGTTACAAAAATTAACTCAAAATGGTGTAAAGACTTGAACACAAACCCTCATACTATAAATCTACATGAGGAAATCACAAGAAAAACTCTTCAAGAAACTGGAGTAGACAAAGACCTCTTAAATAAGACCTTTTTAAAAAAATTATTTAATTTTATTTATTCATTCTTTTTAATTTGACCAGAGAGAGACACAAAAGACAAAGAGAGAGAGAGAAGGAAAGTGAGAAAGCAAGCCAGGAGATCCAGGACTCAAACTGGTCAGCCACATGGAAGTACCTAGCACCTTAACCACCACACTACTTGCTGGCTTCAAATAAGACCTTTTAAGTACGAGCAGCAACACCAAAAATAGACAAATTGGGTTACATCAAGCTAACCAGATTCTGCATTACAAACAAAACAATAAAGAGATGACCCACATAATGGGAGAAAATATTTGCAAAATTAAACTTCAGAAAAGAGATTAGTAATCAGACTATAAGGAACTCAAACAGCTCACAGCAAAGAAAAACTAATAATCCAATTTTATAGACAAGTCTCGAAAGAAAACATAAAAGCTTAAAAGCATATGAAAAATGTCCAACATTTCTTATCATAAGGGAAATAAAAAACAAAACCTCAATGAAGTATCATCTAATCTAGTTGGAATGGCTATGATAAAAAATAAATAAATAACAAGTAATGGTAAGGTTGCAGAAAAAAGGGAATCCTTTTATGCTGCTGGTGGGAATGTAAAATTAGTACAGCCAATGTGGAAAACAATATGGAGGTTCCTCAAAAATCTAAAAGTAGAACTACCTACTGACCCAGTAATCCCATTCTTGGGTATTTACCCAAAAGACAGGAAATCATTCTGTCAGAGAAACATTTGCACATCCATGTTTATTGCAACACTATTCAGAACAGCTAAAAATATAGCAATGACCTAAGTGTCTAACAACCAATGAATGGATTAAGAAAATGTGATACGGGGCCCACAAGTGGTATGATCGTTGAGGTGCTGGACTCCTACACGGCCAACTGTGGTTTGAATCCTGGAGCTTGTGGCTTACCTTCTCACTTTCCCTTTCTCTCTCCGCTCAAATTAAAAAATAATAACAACCCGGGACTAGAGGTTGGTGTAATGGCTATGTCGCTGGGCTCCCACGTAGTCAACCATGGTTCGAGTCCCGGACTCGGTGGCTTAAACTCACGCCGGGCGCATGTGCATGTGTGCCCAAGATCCCAAGAGGAGAATGAAGGAGAAGGGATTGTGGCGTGGCCAACCCCCCAAGAGGTGATTTCTTGCTTTCTGTCTTTCTCTGTTTTTCTGGTGAGGTCTATAGGGTGCTTGTGTTCACTGTTAAGACAGAGACAGAGAGACAGAAAGCGAGAAATCACCCCCTGGCAGATGGCCATGGAACACTCCCAACACGCCCTATAGCAAAAACCTCTAAAAAAAAAAAAAATGGGACCAGCAGATGGCATAATG
>NW_006159782.1:2278072-2315148 GCF_000334495.1 Tupaia belangeri chinensis | reverse complement strand
CGAGTGCACGCGCCCTATAGCAAAAACCTCTCAAAAAAAAAAAAAAAAAAGAGGAGGAGAATGGAAGAAAGGAAACTGTGGTGTGACTATCCCTCCAGCGGACGATTTCTCACTTTCTGTTTCTCTGTCCCTGTCTCTCCAGCAAGCTCATGCACCCTACTGCAAAAATCTCTCTATAAAAAATTAAAGTAACAAAAAATTAAATTTAAATAAATAAATAATTATTTTTAAAAAGTGATATAAGGGGACTAGCAGGTGGTGTGGTGGTTAAGGTGCTGGACACTCTCACATGGCTGACCACAGTTTGGGTCCTGAACCTGGTAGCTTGCTTTCTCACTTTCCCTCTCTCTCTCTGCATGTGTCTCTCTGGTAAAATTAAAATAAATGAATAAAATTAATCTTTTTTTTTTAAAGGGATATAGGGACCAGCAGATGGCATAACGGTTATGTCACTGGACTCCCACATAGTTGACCATGGTTCAAATCCCAGACCCAGTGGCTTAAAACTCACACCAGGTATGTATGCATGCATGCATGCTCACGACCCAGAGAGGAAAATGAAAAAGAAGGGACTGTGCCATGGCCACCCCCCAGGGGGTGATTTCTTGCTTTCTATCTCTCTGTCTCTTTGTCTTTCCAGCGAACACAAGCACCCTATAGCAAAAAATCTTTCTGAAAAAAAAAAAGAAAGTAATACATATACACTATGGAATACTACTCAGTAATAAAGAATGATATCCTGTCATATCTTTTAGTGGACAAACTAAAAGATATCATACTTACTAAAATAAAACAGGCTAGAAAAGACAAAATCTTTACGTCCCACTTAACATAAATGGTATGTCTGAACTCTGACATAAAGTGAAGAACTGGATGGCACAGAAGCACAAAAAGTAATGCTACATGCTAGAAACTTCATGGAGTGGGGAGGGTATCAGAAGAAAATGATTAACAGACATAGAAATACATGTAAACAAGTGGAATAGTTTACGTAACGGTTTATCACAGCAGAGTAGAAAAATGTCTTGACAATATATATACTCCCTACCAAAAAATGTAAAACTATTATCAAATGTGTATAGCATAATGCCATGTACAATGTCAAGTAAAGATGACTATGTCTATATCCTCGATTTGATATTTGGACACTGTATGCATTGAGAAAAATATACCGTACCTCACAAAGATGCACACAATTACGTATTAACCAGAAATCATAATAAAACTAACTATTCTTGTAAAATGAAGAAACAATCAAGATATTCCCAGAAAAAAAAATAAAATGTTAAGAATTTACTGCTAGCAGACTTGACCTACAAGAAATACTGGAAGGAGTTCATCAGATTAAAGTAAAAATACAGGGGCCAGACAGTGTGGCAAATATTCTGTGATATAGGATTCACATGGGAAGGTTTCAAGTTCACAACCCAGGGTCTCCCTGTACATGCCAGGTGCTTGTATGCCCATGGTCTGGGCTGGCTGAGACAGAATTATAGTATAAAGAAACTGTTGTAGATGCCTGCCTCTCTGAACCTAACTACCTATCTCTCTCTCTCTGCCTCTCTTTCTCTCTCTTTTACGGAAAAAGGAGGGAGGGAGAGAAGAAAGGAAGGAGGGGAAACAAAAATATAACAGTCCTCCTGGATCCAGAGAGCTTATGTTCTAAGACCCTCAGTGGATGCCTGAAACTGCAAATAGTACTGATCCCTATATATGCTACGCTTTTCCTATGCATATACATCTAGGATAAAGTTTTATTGCCAACATCATTACACTTGAACTTTGGGGCCATTAAGTAAAATAAGGGTTACTTTACATGTGCACGGTGATAGGATGATGGTTAACTTGATAACCAGTTGATCTGATAACCAAGATGGCTACCAAGTGCCAACAGGCAGGTAGCATACACAAAGTAGACACACTGAGCAAATGGATGATTTATGTCCTGGGCCAGAGAAAGCAGGATAGGACAGGGCAGCAGAGATTTCATCACATTACTCAGAATGGTGAACAATTTAAAACAAAATTATTTATTTCTAAAATTTTCATTTAAAAATTTTTAGAGATTAATTTTATTATTATTATTATTATCATTTTTTAATTTGCTATAGAGCTCACCAGAGAGAGAGAGAGATAGAAAGAAGTGAGAAAGCCAGCCACGAGAGACCAGCATACGACATAATGGTTACATCACTGGACTCCCATGTAGTTGATCGTGGTTGGAGTCCCAGACCTGGCTTAAACTCATGCCAGCACGTGTGGATGCATGCCCAAAATCTCGAGAAGAGAATGAAGGAGAAGAGACTGCAACCCTTCACCGCGCCCCCCAGGCGGGGGGTAATTTACCTTCTGTCTCTCTGTCTGTTCGGCACATGTACCCTATAGCAAAAATCTCTCTAAATAAAAGGAAAGAAAGAAAAGAAAAAGAGAAAGAAAGCTGCCAGGTCTAGGACTTGGGCCATAGTCAGCCACATGGGAGTCTAGTGCTTCAACCATCACACCACCTGCTGACCCCTTAAAGAATTATTTATCTGATTTTATTTATCGTTATTATTACTATTATTTTAATTTGCAAAAGGCCATGTTCATTCACCAAAGAAAGAGAGACAGAGAAACTGAGAAAGCAAGCCACCAGGTGTGGGACTTGAACTGTGGTCTGCCATGTGGGAGTCCAACGCCTTAACCACCACACCACTCCATTTAAAATTTTTAAATGACAGTTGAAACTATAGAAAACAAAACCATGGATAAGGAAATACAACTATACACTAGAGTCACTCAAATGCACATCAAGAAAGAACACTCATAAAAGTAACTACATAGGGAAATAAAAAAGACAATATAAATGCATTTATTTATTTATTTACTTTTTTGGGAGAGGTTTTTGCTATAGGACATGTGCACACGCCAGAAAGACAAACAGAGACAGAGAGACAGAAAGAGAGAAATCACCCCCCAGGGGAGATGGCCATGCCACAATCCCTTCTCCTCTATTCTCCTCTCAGGATTTTGGGCACACACCCACATGCAGCCAGCGTTGAGTTTAAGCCACCAGGTCTGGGACTCGAACCACAGTCAACTACACTGGAGTCCAGAGACGTAGTCATTATGCCATCTGCTGGTCCCAATGCATTTGTTTGTCTTCTCCTGATTTAAAAAAAAAGAAAAGAAAACAATACAGCTAAAGCAAGAAGTATAAATGTGTCGATGAGCACACAATGTATTAAAATGTAATTTGCAACAATAAACAAGCAGAAGGTAACCAGGGCCAGTCCCCTGAGCTGGTGGTTGAGGGAGTCAGATCCCACATGGCTAATAGTTTAAATTCCAGACTCAATGGCTTGAGAAAAATGAGAGGTGCTGTACATTTGTGTGTGCCCAACATTCTGGTATGCGTAAAGGAGGAGAAGGGACTGTGGTGTGACCATAGTCCATTAGGGTGTGCTTTCTACCTCTTCCTCCCCTCTTGCTGTCTCTCTCTGGCACATACATGTTCTCTGACAATAAAAAAAAAAAAAAAAACAAGGTAAGTGGAAAAGAGTCATACAGAAGCTAAAGTTTTTTGTTGTTTTTTGGAGAGGTTTTTGCTGAAGGGCACACGCGCTTGAAAGACAGAGAGAGACAGAGAGACAGAAAGAGAGAAATCACCCCCCAGGGGAGATGGCCACACTACAATCTCTTCTACTCTCCTCCTCCTCTCAGGATCTTGGGCAGGCACACACATACACCCGGCATGAGTTTAAGCCACCGGGTCCAGGAATCGAACCGCAGTCGACTACATGGGAGTCTAGCAACATAGCCATTATGCTAACTGCTGGTCCCAGAAGCTAAAGTATTATAGGCTATTTAAATTAAATTAGTATTAATCCCAACCAGAGTGTTATATGTTAATTATAGAATCCCACTTCTAGGATCACAGCATAAAGAATTCCATAGATACACTACACAGGAAAACAAGCAATATCAGTGAAAAATATTTTTTAAAAATTGAATCTCTAGAATTAGCATACAGCAAAGAAAAAAAAAAAGAAGCATTTATTTAAGGGATTCTACTAAAACTCAGTAACAGCCAATATCTACCCCATCCACCCCTTTTCTTGGCCTACTCCTGCTCAACTTGAAAGAAACTCCACTTCAGGTTAGTGTGGCCCAGATAGTTTTATTTCTTTCTTAGCTCCCAATCAAACACCAGAAGGAAGAGGTTACCAGCATTGTTCATCTCCTACCACTCAAGTTGAAGAGGCTAAATTCCTCGTGAAAGAGAACAGGAATGGGAAGGGAGGTATTCCCTTCCTCCATCTAGCCTCTTTCCACAGAACAGAAGCTCTACCCAGAGTGCATCAGTCCAAGAACATGTGCCCCAACTGCACTCTCTCCAGCCCTCTCATATGGCAGAGTTCACACAGAAAAAAGCAACCCAAGAAGGCCAAAAGCAACCACTCTGGTCTATGTCCAGAATAATAATACAGAGATTTTGTCCAGAAGTTGCCTAAAGAAAGCTACAAAGTCTTTTATGGGCTTCTTTCACTTACTATAAAGTTGTCAAGGTTCTCCTGTGCTAAATCATATACCAGTACATCATTTCTTTTCATTGCCAAATAATATCTGATTGTATGGCTATCTACATTTTATTTATCCATTTATTAGGTGATGGATATTTGGGTTGTTTTCATTCCAGTTTTTGCCCTATACTGAATACTGTTATGAACATTAGTGTATACTTTTTCTGTACTGACATATGCTTTTAGTTCTCTTAGGTATACAATGGTACTTAAAAAAAAACATGGTGTTCAGACTCAATGGTACAGTCCCTAGTGTACTAGACTGTAGTTATGGAAGCCACATGCTAACAGTAGGTTCAGATCTCCGGGGCTGGCCTGAGGACACTCTGAGCACACCCACAGGTTCCCAAATTCCTGAGGTGCTGGTGGGTTGGGAAAAAGAGGATCCCAGTGTGACAGGGCACTGTGGATACTACTTTTTCTCCTCATCTCCTTCTTTTTAAATGCTATCATTTAAAAGGGGAGGGGGAGTTCATGGGAAAATGGACTTAATGTACAAGTTGACTTTATTGCAAAAATCTTTTGAAAACCATGCATAATGATTTTATAACATGCATTTTCCATAAATTTTTTTTTTTTTTCCCGGAGAGGTTTTTTCTATAGGGCATGTGCGCTCGCCAGAAAGAGAGAGAGAAACAGAAAGTGAGAAATCACCCCCCAGGGAAGATGGCTACACTACAATCCCTTCTCCTCCATTCTCTTCTTGGGATCTTGGGCATGCACGCACACGTGCCCAGCGTGAGTTTAAGCCACAGGGTCCAGGACTCAAACTGTGGTCATATGTGGAAGTCCAGCTGTTACACCAACTGTTAGTCCCACATTTTCCATGAACTTTTTGAAGAACTTATATAACTCCTAGTTAGGAGTAGAACCGCTGGGTCACATGCAAGGTAACTATGTTATACCATGTGACTTTAACAGTAAGCCAATTTTAGCTTTATGAGTGATGAGTACCAATGAGCTGCTTTAATCTTTCTAAGAGAAATTAATCAATTTACTCTTATTCATACTTTTAAAAACCTCCCTAGGCTAGGACCAAATAGCACAATGGTAACACAACTGGATCCACATGGGAAAGGTTCTGGATCTGTGCTGTGTGTATTCCCAAATATGCCAATTCTGGTCAAGTACATCTCCATGATACAGGTTGGCTGAGAATGCAGTAGATTTCAACATAAAGACTCTGTCAAGGGGTTGTGCCTCTCATGGAATAAATATGTAATTACTGGGTTGTCAGGAAAGTCACGAAGCATTTTTGCATAGAAAAAATATGTCATGACTTTTCCAATAACCTAAATAAATACCTTAAAAAAGAAAAAACTTCCCTAGGTAATTTCCTTCAATTCACCCACAGAATAAAGAACAAAGCTCTTTAACTCTTATTTACTTACACACACACGTGCGTGTACACACACACACACACACACACACACACCCTTTTCTACGATGAAAAGCAGCCTAACTTTGACTCCTTGGGAAAAGACTGTATGTTCACAGATCAAGGTAAGCCTACTTAACAACATATGAATACTACTAGCTCCTTTGTGGTTACAATTATACTCACCCAGAACCCAGTTCATTTTTTATATAACAGAGTATACACATAACTGTTCTGTTGAAAAAAGGCTGATGGCAATCTGGCCTTCAATACACAGAGGTGAGCTGGACACAGCTGGACACAATGGAAAGTGCCTCATTGGACTGAAGCAACAAATAGGTATGCTGTTTCTCTTACCAAATGAGATCAAAAGAAAAAAATAATGAAGTCTATAACAAATGAAGGTATGACAGAACTGAAGAACCTAAGTGGCACCAGAAAGTTCTATCAATAATACTCTTCAGCCTTGTTTTGCCTAGTTTCACATTAACTTAACAGATGTCTACCCATCCTCCCAATGACGTGAAGGCAAATATAGTCACAGGACAGGTCAGACAAAAAGCTATCATGTTTAGTGAAAAACAAAATGTGCAATAATGAAACCATCACTCCCTATGGGCCCAGCTCACCGAGAGGACAGTTATAACCTCTGATAACCATATCTTTTCGAAAGAGGAGGGTTTGAACTCTGAAGCAATGAATTACTCAGCTTTGTCTCTACCTGAATTAAGCACACTCCAATGTACAAAATATAGAACAAAGAGAATGCTGCAAGGTCTCAGCTTTGAAACTCAAAGAAGACATAGTGAAGCAGAACAAAGACTCTAAGTAGGGAAGATAGTGATCACTAAGCAGTTCACACAAAATACAAAGGAAGACCAGCAAATGGCATAATAGCTATATTGCTGGACTCCCATGTAGTCGACCGCAGTTCGAGTCCCAGACCCAAAGGCTTAAACTCACGCCAGGGGCATGTGCATGCATGCCCAAGATCCCTAGAGGAGAATGGAGGAGAAGGGACTGCAGCATATGGAGGAGAAGGGATTGCAGCGTGGCCATCGGGGGGGGGGGGTGACTTCTCACTTTCTCTCTCCGTCTCTGTCTTTCTGGCAAGTGCATGTGCCCTATACAAAAACCTCTCCAAAAAATAAAGTAGAAAGAGAGATTGCCTATCTACATTTTCATCCCCACAGTGGGGGATGAAAATATAAAATATCTGTCACCTTGGGACCGGCAGATGGTGGAATGGTTACATGGCTGGACTCTTCACAAAGTCAACTGTGGTTCAAGTCCCAGATTCAGCAGCATAAAACTCACACAGGGCACATGTGAGTGAATGCTCAAAGTACAGAGAGGAGAATGGAGGAGAAGGGATTGCAGTGTGGCCATTCCCCCAGGAGAGTGATTCCTCGCTTTCTGTCCCTCTGAATCTTTCTGTCTCACCAGTGAGCACATATACCCTATAGCAAAAAATCTCTCTTAAAAAAAAATTGTCATCTGCATAATATTCTCTGTGTCTGCACTATTTCATAATCACAATTTTGAAATTCTCCCATCATGATAACCAAGGGTGACAGATTAAGTTTTATTTTCCTTCTTCTAAGCATTCAAATTACATTTAATGGAGGAAAACAAAATTAATGAGTAGATAAACAGATTCTTTCACTGCCTTAAAACCTTATCAAAGAGGGACCAGCAGTTAGTGTAATGGCTATGTCGCTGAACTCCCATGTAGTCGACCATGGTTTGAGTCCTGGTCCCGGTGGCTTAAACTCACACCGGGCACATGTGCATGTGTGCCCAAGATCCCAAGAGGAGAGAGGAGAAGGGATTGTGGCATGGCCATCCCCCTGGGGGCTGATTTCTCACTTTCTGTCTCTCTCTCTCTCTTTTTTTTTTTTTTTTTTTGGAGAGGTTTTCGCTATAGGGCACGTGCGCTCACCAGACAGACAGAGCTAGATATAAAGACAGAAAGCCAGGATGGTCACGCCACAATCCCTTCTCCTCCATTCTCCTCTTGGGATCTTGGGCACGCACACACACGCGCCCAGCGTGAGTTTTAAGCCACTGGGTCCGGGACACGAACCGCGGTTGACTACGTGGAAGTCCAGCGACATAGCCATTACGCTAACTGCTGGTTCCCTCTCTCTGTCTTTTTGGAGAGCGCACATACCCTATAAAAAAAAACTCTAAAAACAACCAACCAAAAAAAGGCAGAATTTCTGAATTTGAGGGTGTGAAGAAATCTAAAGTATCTGGTGCTTTCAGATGATGAAGAAAGCTTTTTAAAAGGGTTGTAAGTGATAGCCCCAAATTTACTAGGCGAATTAACGGCAAAGCCAGGGGGAAAATCCAGGCCCACTGACTCCCAGTATACCTTTCCATACTACCAGATTGCCTTTTCTATAAATAAATTATAAAATAAGTGTGGAGGGTTCTGGAATGTTTGGTTCAGCACATTTTCTTTCTTTTCTTTTTCTTATTTTTTTAGATTTTTGCCACTGGGTAACATGCACTTGCAACAGGAAGACAGAGAGAGAGGAGTTGTGAGAAATCACTCCCGAGGAAGAATGGCCATGCTGCAATCTCTTCTCCATTCTCCTCTTGGGATTTTGGCTACACATGCACATTTGCCCAGTGTGTTTTTCAAGCTGCCAGGTCCAGGACCTGAACTGCATAGTCAGCTACTTGGGATCCAGCCACCTTAACTACCACACCACCTGCTAGCCCTATCTTGTTTTTTTTAAAGTCAAAATCTTGGGGCCAGCAGATGGCATAATGGTTAAGGTGCTGGACTTCCATGTGGCCAACCACAGTTCGAGTCTCAGACCCAGTGGCTTGAAACTCATGTGGGACGCATGTGCATACATACATGCCCGAAATCCCAAGAGAATGGAAGAGAAGGTATTGTGTGTGGACATATCCCCTGGAGCATGATTTCTCACTTTATCTCTCTCCATCGCTCTCTGGTGAGCAACACACTGTATAGCAAAAATCCTGCCCAAAACAAACCAAATTTCTCCTCACACACACTTACCAAAAAAAAATAAAAATAAAAATAACAACAAATTTCAGAGCAGCTATCATTCCACCAGTCTGAAGGAGAGTGGATCAATATAACAGGCCTAATACACTAAAACACAGCAGGATTATGAGGATAGCAAAAGAGGAAACAATGATGAAAAGACTGACTAACACTCAACACTGGTGAGCGAGAGGGTTCCATAGTGTAATTTCTAGAAATCTGAAGTCAATGATTATCACTTTAATTTTAATTTGTAAATTTTATCTAAAACGTTATATAAGTCCTTTTTTAATCACATAGGCTATCAGACAGTACCATACACAATAAGGTTATCATTTCATAAGACTTCTGTTTCATTTATGTTTATGCATGTATTGGAGCCTAATGTAAAATATATTTTGAACCATGAGTCACAGCCAAAAATGTTTCAGAAATACTGCCCTAGAGACTGGTAAAATGGTTTTAGAAGTTGAAAATAATTATCTTCTCTATAATCTGTTAAAGTCCTACATCAGGCTCAGGTGATACAAGCTACAACAAGCTTAACTGCATACCTAATAAAATCTTAATGATTTGCCAAACAAATACCTGATTTGCTCTTTTAAAAAATAAAGAACAGTACAAGCAATATTCAGGCATCAATGGAATGCCAGCCATAAGTTATCTCCATCAACCATGAAGATATGCAGATTACTAAAGGAATGTAATACCAATTTTCTTATCCACTAAACCACTCTAAACATTCAACTACTCCTAATTTTAGGGATGAAATACCACCAAAACACATTAATAATGGCAATGCCCTCAGAATTTTCAGGAAAAGGGGCCAGCAGGTAGCATAGAGGTCAGGGGCACTGGAATCCCACATGGCTGACTGTGGTTCAAGTTCCAGATCTGATACTTGCTTTCTCACTTTCTCTCCCTCCCTCTCTCTCACTCTATATCTCTCTCTCTCACTCTATATCTCTCTGGTCAAATTTAAATAAATAAATAAATAAATAAAGTTCAATAATTAAAAAAAGAAGAATTTTCAGGAAAATACTGTATTCTCCCAAATGAGAAAATATAGCCTAATTCTTTCTGAAATATTCAGATATACTATAGCCTTGAAAGAGTCCTTCAAAAAGCATTCTGCCTTAAGCAATAACTTTTTTAATAAGTAAGATAAAATAAAACATTATCTGACAACTCACCAATCTTTAACTCAGTTTCTCAACACAATGACACAATTAGCATTTTGGGTGGACAATTTTATTTTAGACTGTTACCCCTGATCCCTGGCAACAAAATGCCAGTGGTACATCCCCAACCCAGTCTTAACCAAGAATGTCCTTATGGTTTTCTAAATACCCTCTGGAGGTATGGTTCCTCCCCCGCATTAAACCTACTGAAAAATTAGGCAGATACTCTCCTTAGGTCAACTGATCACAGGACAGAGATATAAGGAAGCTATCAGGACCTTCAATTTAATATTTGGAAGGTATGTATTAAGATCATACAGTCTGGGACCAGCCCCATGGCCTAGTGATTAAGGCAGCTAGATTTCACAAGGCTGACTAGAGTTTGAACCCCAGCCCCCACAGCTTAAAAGACACACTGGGCTTGTGTGCCCCAAATCCCAAAATGGAGAAATGGAGGAGATGGGACTGCAACATGACCATGTCCTGCTGAGGGGTACTTTCTCCCTGCCTCGTTCTCTATCTCTCTCTCTGTCTCTCTCTCTTGTAAGCACACACACCCTCTAGAATGAAAAATAAGTAAAAAAAGGTGACAGCAGATGGTGTAGGATTTACATCGCTAGACTCCTACATGGTCAGCTGCAGTTCGAGTCCTGGACCCAGTGGCTTGAAAATCATGCCGGGTACATGTGCGTGCATGCCCAAGATCCCAGGAGGAGAATGGAGAAGAAGAGATTGAGGCATGCCCATCCCCCCTGCAGGGTGATTTCTCACTTTCCCTCTCAATGTGTCCATCTTGCTCCCTCTGAGCACTGCAATCACCCTAAGGCAAAAACATCTTTAAAAAAAAAAAACAAACAAACAAATAGGAGCATAGAGTCTGAAATGGAAACAATATTTACCATTTCTTGATGGCACCAGGTAGTCCTTAGGGTATTATTTTCAAGGTGGTATGCACCAAATATAGACATTTAAAGGGAAAAAAAAAAAAGGCTAACATGAATTCTACAAGTACCCAAAATTAAAAATGAATTCATTTCCTCCAAGTTTCATGAAGAAAAGAAGGGACAGGCATAATTGAAGAAAAAATGTCTAAGATTACTTCCTTGAGCAAGGTATAAAAGACTTAAGGAAAAGTCACTGAGTGGACTGTGCCACATTTCACTAGACTGAGGATATATAGTACTTACCAAACGCTTGTGACCAGAAACAGTGCCGAATGCCTATTTAATCTCTGAACCAAGTTTATCAGGTTATTATCTTCCTATTTTACAGAGGAAATAAAGTTAAATAACTACCGAGCCAGCATTCAAACCTAGGTAACTCCAGACCCCTCACTAAGAACTCTATTGTTTCAAGACACACTTAAGACTGGAGGAAAGAATTTTGAAAACAAAAAAGAACTTGTCTAAAACTTGTAAAAAAAATTTTTTTTAAGTTTATACTCTACTAAAGTGCAACTTACAGAAAGGTTACCACTAAAAATACCTTATCACTCACAGAAAATTAATCTGCAACCCAAGGCTCTTAAGTCTTAAGCAACTTTATTTAAACTCTAAACTTAAAAGTCCACATTTACAGTAGCATGGTGGTTAAGGCATCTGAATCCCATTTAGTGATTCGAGTCCCTGATCCGGTGGCTTAAAAATCACACCCAGCGCAGGTGTGTGCATGCCCAGAATCCCAAGAGGAGAATGGAGGAAAAGGCACTATAATGTTGCTATCTGCACCACCCCTCCCCCTGGAGTAGGGAGGTGCATTCTCATTTTCTCTTTCTCCAGTGAGGATACACGCCCTATAGCAAACTTTAATACATAAATAAATGTATTATGAAAAAGCTCAAATTAAATAAACTCTGAACTCCATTTTATAGATAGATAAATATGATATATATATCATGCATATATGTATATATATGATATCTATATCATATAGGTATGGTTCCTTCCCCCCATTAAACCTACTGAATACCATATAGATATCATGTATATATATATATATCACATAGATCATATAGATCAGCTTCCACACAATACTGAATTTTTTCAAAATTGGAAGCATCATAGTAGGTTGTTAAAAAAGTCATGGCACATTTTTACATAGGAAAACAGAAAAAATACATCATGATTTTTCAGACAACCCAATAGGTTGATATTTTAAAGTTTATTTCTTCCACAAGACACACACACACACACAAACACCCAACATGGTCTTCATGCCATGATCCACCACCACCGGCAAGCCAGGATCACGAACACATGCATACATGCATAGCATGTACAGGGAAGCTTTACAATACGAACTCAGGATGTTCCATTTGGGTTCAGTATTGCACAGCACCGCATTACTGCTGTACCACCACCTGGCCTCAACTCAATAGTCAGTTTTGAATAAACATGTTAGCCAGTTTAGTTTGATGCTCAAGGAAGAGGTATTTCTATAGTGACAAACAACTACATGGTACTTCTACACAAAAGATATCAGGAGGAAATAATTAGTATCACCCTATAGAGTATATATTACTAAGTGGGGGAAGTGCAGTTACATTGGATATATTCAGTAGATAGTAATGTAACGATGAAGATGAACATAATCATTAATGGGACAAACTAACACTATAGGCCTTTAAAAAGCTAAAGTGTACAAGACTATTCATTTACTTTTTTTTTTTTTTTTGAGGTTTTGCTATAGGATGTGTACGCTCGCCAGAAAGACAGAGAGAGACAGAAAGACAGAAAGCGAGAAATCACTCCCCAGGGGGGATGGTCACGCTGCAATCCCTTCTTTCTCCTCTCAAGATCTTGGGCACACACACATGCACACACGCCCGGCGTGAATTCAAGCCACTGAGTCCAGGACTCGGACCGCAGTCAACTACATGGGAGTCCAATGACATAGCCATTACACTAACTGCTGGTCTTCATTTACTTTTTTTATCGAACATCTAAATACTTATGCACAGAGCAAAATTCTCCAAGTCAGCAAACACGTAGTCTTGCTTGAATGCACAAAGAAAAAGACATAAATTACTGCCTTTAAAAATAAAAAACTAATTGCTCTTTCTGCCATCTTTCCATGCCACCATAATGATGTACATTAACATTCTAGCTGATCTCTCGAGCATCAACAATGCCAAAAAGAGAGACAAATGCCAGGTTATTAGGCCATGCTCCAAAGTTATTGTCCAGTTTTTAATTGTGATGATGAAGCATGGCTACATTGGTGAATTTGAAATCACTGATGACCACAGAGCTGAAAAAATGGACCATGGAGGAAGAAGCAAGAAAGAAACAGGAGGGAAAATCCTGGGATTCTTTCTCTAAGGATGTAACACACACATACAAATAAAATGCCTCAATGGACAATAAATAAATAACAAATGAAGTGAACAAGAAAACCAAGAATAAAGGGATCCTTTTGGAGCCAGTAGGTGGCATGGTGGCTAAGGTGCTGGACTCTCACATGATCAAGCACAGTTCAAGTCCCAGACCTAGAGGCTTACTTTCTCACCTTCCCTTTCTCTCTTTCTACTCTCTAGGCAAATTTTAAAATAATAATAAAGTAAAATTCAATAAATAATTCAAAAATTTTTTAAGATATTCTATTGAGAAGCCTGTGACCTCACAGAATATTTTTTTTCAAAAACTAAAAATGTAAATAAAAGCCAAATTTTTTCAAGAGTAGGTTATGCTCTCTAAAAAATGGTGAGAATGGAATAAAAATGAAAGACGAGAGACCAGATGGTGACGCAGCAGTAAAATGCAATGTTCTGCAAGGCGGACCCACATGGGAAGATTCTGGGTTCATGTCCAGCTATCTCCCTAAGTATCTCAGACACACATGTGGCAATGATCTGGGGCTGGCTAAAGCTGAAGGTGGATCATGGCATCAAAACTGTCTTGGGGGTACTATCTCTCTCTGTGTTTCCCCCACATGATCATGGAGGAAGTAAACTTTTCAAAAATGACAAAAGAATATGTCCACCGCAATATGAAACTAATATACAGTCCTCCCCACATAACATTTCAGTCAGTGATGGACAGCCTATATGACAGTGGCCCATAAAGGTTATATCCATATAGCCTTGTTATACAGTAGTCGATAACCTTAGGTTTGTTAAGTACTGCTATGATATTTACATAACAATGAAAGTATCTAATGGCAAACTTCTCAGGATGTATCTTCATCATTAAGCCAACAATGACTGTACAAATAAGAAGGCAAAAGAAGATATACAATAGGAAGGGTAGTGAAAAACTCTGTAGGAGAAAGATTAAATTTGATATAGAGGGGTCACCAAGTGGCATAGTCGTTAAGGTGTTAGACTCCCACATCACCAACTGCGGTTGAGTCCCAGACCTGGCAGCTTGAAACTCTTGGCAGGCGTGTATGCATATACATGCCCAAAATCCCAAAAGGGGAATCAAGAAGAAGGGATTGTGGCATGCCCATCTTCCCAGGAGATGACTTCTTACTCTTCCTGTCTGTCTCTGCTTTTCCAGCAACTGCACACACCCTATAGCAAAAATTTCTTAAAGAAAAAATTTGATGCAGAACTTAATAAAATTTGTGTATGATTTTAAAAGAAATTAAAAGTGGTGTTTACGAAGAAGCTTTCTGGGGTGCTGGAAATATAACACTGGAATGTGGTGATGGTTACAGAACTCCACACATTTACTAAAAATAATTGAATTGCAAACTTCAAACAGGCAAATTCTGCAAAATGCAAATTATACCATAATAAAAAAAAGTTTTTATTCAAAAGCCATTCATTTAACAGATGAGGAAATTGATATCAAGACAACCTAAGTGATTTGTTCCATATACCAAAACAAGTTAATATCACAGTCAGGATCAGACACCAGTTCTCTGTACTATTAGTTCAGGATTGCAGAAATTTAATGTTTCTGTTCCCATCAACTTTAACTTCTCAAAATGTTCTTACACTAACTAACCAAATGTTTTGGCTCTGTCAAAGAATAGGAACAAGTTAGTAGTTAAGTCTGTCTTCTCATCTGCCCTAAAACTTTTTTAAGTGGTATTTGTCTCTCAAAGCAAAAAAGAAAAATTACATTAGGGTCTCTCTGACTAAACTATAAAAGGAAGCAGTCAAGAGGAAAAGTACAGTAATTCATTCAAAACACAGGAAAAGAACAATAAAAATTTTCAGTTAGCAACATGTCCACTTCAGCCCAGTATGGTGCCTCTAGGTTAAGCTCCACAGACCCAGCTCAGACCACATAAAGCTCACTATTTTAAGGTCAGAAAGATAACACCTTTGGAAACCCCAAATATAGTAGAAGACACATTTCAACCTAATTTAATATCACCTGGGACATCTATTCTTTTTTCTTTTTTTTTTTTTTTCTTTTTCTGGAGAGGTTTTTGCTACAGGGTGCGTGCGATTGCAAGAAAGACAGAGACAGAGACAGAAAGTGAGAAATCACACACACACACACACACACACCGCCCCAGGGGATGGCCACTCCGCAATCCCTTCTCCTGTCAGGATCTGGGGCACCCACACGCACGCACCCAGTGTGTTTAGCCGCCGGGTCCAGGACTCAAACCGCAGTCAACTACATGGGAGTCCAGCAACACAGCCATTACGCTAACTGCTGGTCGTCTGGGACTTCGATTTTTAACAATTTGTTCTGACCCCACAATTCCTGTATGTTACTAAGAGACAAAAATGGTACGTCAAATGAGAGAAGAATTTCAAGAAAAAATTTTAAAACAAAAAATTAAACTTACAATTGTTTTTTTTTTTTAAGTGTGTAGTAATTTCTTCACAAGTGTGATGACATAGCCAATTCTCTCAGCCAGTCCAAACAACCAAAAGGGGAATTTTTTGGTATTTTTGGAGAAGATTAATTTGTATTAGTATACAGATTTTTACAGAAGTTTCCCAAGACAGCCATACTGTATTTATTTACTTTGTTTGCAGATATAAACAGATATCATGCAAAACTGCACCTATAAACAACCATAATTCACATTTGCTCTGAGTTAACCTACTCTGACCTCCCCTGTACCAACTTCAGCAAACCCTGGGTCAAGAGTCTCAACTTCCCAAAACAGCAGAGGTGTCTCTAATTTCAGACTTGTTAGTCTCCTCCCTGTCTTTCGCTAAATCAGTGGCAGGCCCAAAAGATTAAAAAAAAAAAACTCTGCTAGACTTTTTTTCCTTTCATAAAACAATGTTTTAGCACCACAAATAAACAAATGCAAATTGAATTATAATTCTATTTTCTCTAATGGCTATAAAAATGTCAAAACAGTTCAAGATAATGACATTCATGATAATATCATATACCCACACTTAAAAATTAAAATACCTTTATAGTATAGTATTTTAAACTGGATTGGTCTGAGAAGTATTTCATGATGGGTAAAGTCTTTTTACAAGCAAAATGAGAAATAGTGATTGACTGTTTTAAAAAATAATTAGAATAATAATCATGATTGGCAAAAACATAGAAAAGATATTGAATGATGAAGCAGGGAGATTAATGTCTCTGTACTGACTGACATGCATGGCATTCCCTTTTGAAAAAGCAATGTAATACACTGTAAAGTTATATGTAATCCAATGTAATATAAAGAAGATTATGATAATAAAAATTAAAATAAAAAATTTTTTTAAAAAATTAAAATACCAATTCTTACAGTATTTTCATTCTGAAATGGTCCCTATTATTATCACAATATACTGCGTTGTCAGAAAAGTCATGATGCATTTTTGCATAGAAAAACATACAGGAACCAGCTGATGTAATGATTACATCGCTGGACTCCCACATAGTTGACAGCAGTTTGAGTCCCAGACCTGGAGGCTTAAAACTCATGCCAGGCGTATGTGCATGCATGCTCAAAATCCCAAAAGGAGAATGGAGGAGAAGGGATTGGTGTGACCATCCCCTCTGGGGAGTGATTTCTTACTTTCTGTCTCTCTGGCAAGTGCATGTGACCTATTACAAAAATATCTCTGGGAAAAAAAAGAAAGCGCAGAAAAAATATGTGATGACTTTTGCAACAACCTAATAAAAGAACAACAGAAAGAAGATAAATTGCCTGACGGACCAACCAGATCAGACCCTGAAAATTTAGGCTACCAAGTGATGAGGAAGAGATTCATTTGCAGGAATTTAACTTTATCCCCTCCTCTCACCTTCCTAGGCAGCAGTGTCAATTCCAAAGCTATGTTCCTTCTGCTATAGGAAGCAGTTCAATTGCATTTCTTTGTAGTAATGCATTAATGTGACTGAGAGCCAGTGTGTCTCAAGAGCCTATGCTACTCAAGTATAGATGTGCAAAAGTCCAAAGACTGACATCAACCTACAGAATTCCAAGCACAAATTTATGGGATTCCTGGTTGGAAGACTAGCAGTGAGGAGTATTGTCTCCAGCACTGACAATGTGGTCTCAACAAGACTACAGAAAACTGGAACGACTTTAACTAACACTAGTCCTTACTTTGACAGAAAACACAAATAGGTTTGTGGAGCTGTGCGAAGCTGCCATCTATAGTTCTTTCTGCGGACATTTGACATAAGATAGATAAATGAACCAAAGCCCTATCTAGTGTACTTTTGTTCAGGCACCAGAGCTTAAGATGGGAACACTAGCATGCTGTATCAAATCTAACTCTAGTGGTTAAGACAGATCTTGTCATTGGTAACAAAATTTACAGTCGCCAGAGACAGTGTGGCCACTGTCAAGACAGGTGCTTTGTTACATTTAGTCTATCATTCACATAGGCTATTGAATTTTAGAGTGACTAGAATTATTTAACTAGTCTGTTACAAACCCAAATTGGTTTAGACAATGGTTCCAATATAAGAACTTTTTTGGGGGAGAGGGGGAGAGGTTTTTGCTATAGGGCACGTGCACTCGCCAGAAAGACAGAGAGACAGACAGAAAGCAAGAAATTACCCTCCCCCTTCCCGGGGCCAGGAATGGCCACGCCACAATCCCTTTTCCTCCATTCTCCTCTCGGGATCTTGGGCACGCAAGCACACGTGCCCAATGTGAGTTTAAGCCACCGGGTCCGGACTCAAACTGTGGTCGACTACATGGGAGTCCAGCAACATAGCCATTATGCTAACTGCTGGTCCCCCAATATAAGAACTTCTGTCCTCCAGGATTGTATCAGAGAGGCGGGTGTGTGTGTTTGTGTGTGTGTGTGTGTGTGTGTGTAAATGTATTGGAGTTTTCTTTGACCACTAAATTTTTTAATTAGTTATGCCATTTCTTAGTATTCAATACATTCTATAGTCAATATTTGGTAATAAATAAATATTTAATATTTATTTATATTTAAATATCTAATATTTATTTATCCACAATATTAGATAAACCATGATGACAGAACATTATGGGGCCATGATGAGTGAGACTACAGAATGTAATGTTTCCCTATAGTCAAATATCATGTATTGTAGGTAAGTATAACTGAAATATGTACTAACCAACACATTTGGAAAAGAGACAGGGAAGAGTAAATAAACCTGGGACCTACCTTGCTTACAATTCCTACAGACAGATGAAATTCAGTTTCATGCCAATCATACCCTATGATCACTAAAACACAAACAGAAAAATAAAAGTTCATGCAATATAAGCAATTCTTCCAACTCCTAAAGAGCAAATGGTTTCAAAGGTATGAGGCTTTCTTATCTCCTTTATGTCCTCTCCATGCTCACAATAGTGTGTGACCTCCACCACTGGCAAAAAGCCCCACACAGGTGGAGTTAAACAATAGGTAACACCAATTAAGCACCTATTATATGTCAGGCATTGTTTTAAGTGCTTCAGCCGATAGCCTGGTTAAGGTGGCTGGATCCCACATGGACGACTGTGTAGTACAGGTACCAGCTTGAGAAACACTGGGCATGTATGCATGTGTTTCTAAAACCACAAAAGGAGAGAAAAATGGAGACAGGATTGTAATGTAACCATTCCCCATGGGGGCTGGGATGCTTTCTCATTCTCCCTCTGTCTCTATTTCCTAAGTATACATGCCCTCTAGCAAAGTTTTTTTAAAAAGTATGAAGAGGTAGGGGACCAGCAGGTGGCATGGTGGTTAAGACACTGGACACTCCCACATGGCTGACCATGGTTCGGGTCCTGGATCTGGTGGCTTCTTTTTTCACATTCTCTTTCTCTCTGTCTCTTTCATAAAATAAATAAATGAATAAATAGAATTAAAAATAAACAATTTTTTTAAAAGTATCAATTTGACAGGCCTTTAAATTAAAAACAAACAAACAAAAAGGATCAAGAGGCAAAGGGCAGGCCTTCAGGAGAAGACTCTCCTCCATGTCTCCTGAGAACTAGTGATTTCACGGAAAAAAGAGAAATGAAGATTTTCTACTGATAATTCAGCCTCCAGCACCCAAACTCAAGTGGTAGGAAGCCCCTGTAGCCTTCTTACTGTCTCTGTCTCTGTCTCTCTCTGCCTGTCTTCATATTTTTTTTTTAATTTTTTCTTTTTAAAAATTTTTAAGGTAAAGTATTCTCTTGGCTTTCAGACCCTCCTTTATTTTGCTAATAATCCCCTCTCCCTCTCCCCTCCAGGAGAGGCAAGGGGCAGGCCTTCAGAAGAAGATTCCTCCATGGCTCCTGAGAACTAGTTATTTCGCATGGTGTACTTTGGGTTATTTTTTTAATAAATTTTTTAGTTGTTTTTTCAATTTGCTCCTCAATCTCCATTGACTGTGTTTCTAGACAGGTCTAAGGGAACCATAGCCAAACATCCAAACACTATTAGAGTTAACATATTCCTCAAAACCCACTGACTCTGCTGCACAAAGGGATAGAAAAGGGGCAGCAAAGAGATTCCAGATCACCTCCTTTTGCACGCTCCTGAACGCTCAGATTTAATTTCAAGAACTAGGAAGAAACAAACGATCCATCAGATGACTAGAAATCACCACAGGGTCACAAGAAATATGGGAAGTCAAGAAAATACCTCTCCTCCAAGGGAAAAAAATAACTCCTCTTCATCCACAGACAGTTCAATGGAAATGCCTGATAAATAATTCAGAATATTTGTATTGACGAGGCTAACAGAGATGGAAGTGAAGAGAGACAATGAAAAAAAGAAGAGGTAGGAGAATAGAGCTAACAAGTTACAGGAGGTAAGGAAATTCTTGCAAGATCTAAAAGAGAAAATACACACTATAAGAAAAAAATCAAATGGGCCTGTTAGAGATGAAGACTATAATACAGGAAGTCAAAATCTCCTTTGAACATATTAAAAGCAAACTAGATCATACGGAAAATCAAATCTCAGATGTAGAAAATCAAATTGCTGGCCTAGAAAAATCCACCATGAAGACTGACAAAATGGCCCCAAAAAATGAGAATAATATACGAGAAATACTAGATGTCCAAACAACAAGATAATTGGTATCCCAGAAGGGAAGGAGACTCATAAGGGAATTGAAAATCTACTCCATGAAATCCTGCAAGAAAACTTTCCAAACCTAGAGAAGTACTCAAAGATCCAGTCCCAAGAAATACGAATGACCCCAAATAGAATCAACCGAAGAAGATCTTCTCCAAGGCACTATAGCCAGATTGACCAAAACCACAGACAAAGACAAGATACTAAGACTGGCAAGAGAGAAACAGAAAGTTACCTACAAAGGATATCCCATTAGGTTAACACCAGACCTCTCATCAGACATAATGCAAGCAAGGAAAGAATGGGAAAATATATTCAAAGTGTTAAGGGAAAAACAATTTCAACCAAGAATACTGTACCCGGCAAGATTATCCTTCATGTGGAAAGAAAAGACAAGAACATTCTCAGATAAACAAAACCTGAAAGAATTTACCAACACCAGACCAGATCTCCAAGAAGTTCTCAAGGGACTGCTATACGAGGAAAATTAAGTACAGACACATGAAAAGAAGAGTTCAAAAACTAAGAAAATGATCAACTTAATCCTAAAGACAAGTCTGGAGTTGAATATTATATTCCAGATTAAGTACGTGAGACTGAACTTGTCAAATAGCATTTTATGACTTTTGATTAAAACATTGCTGATTTTCTTCTAGGCTCTGTTTTCCGATTTTAAGGATTTTTGTCCTGTCTTGAGCTGTTGATAGGCTCATGTACCTACTAATTTAACAGAATTCTAATCTGTTTCCGGGCTTTAAGTTTAAGCAAAGTTTCTTAGCATTTCTATGATTTATTAAAGTTAAAACTGCTTTTCTTAAAAAATAATCATTTTAAAAATTAAATAGTTCTTAATAAAAAGACAAACATGAAGAGTTACATGTTGATAACATATATTGTAATATCTTTGACTTGACTAATATACACTGTATTCATGCTGGGAAATACTGTGTTGTACACCGGAAATATGTACAGTTATTAAATGTAAATAAATTAGGGGCCAGCAGGTGGCGTGGTGGTTAAGACGCTGGACACTCCCACATGGCTGGCTGTGGTTCGAATACCAGACGTGGTGGCTTGCTTTCTCACTTTCCCTCTCTCTCTTTGTGTATCTCTCTCTGGTCAAATTAAAATAAACAAATGAATAAATAAAATTAAATAAATAATTATTTAAAAAAAAAAAAAGAAATGCCCTTGTTATCGAACTCAAATCAAGTTCACTCACCCAAGTGCTACAAATCAAATCAAAGGCACATGGTATAGTTAAAGAAAGTACAGCTTTACTACAATGTGCAAAGCAAGGAGAGTGGGCAGTTCATGCTGAAAAGACCTGGTCTTCCCGAGGTGCTCCACACATGCATTTTAAAGGGCCAAATTAGGGGTAGAGTCCCAGGCACATGATCAGTTCAATGACTGGTTAAAGAGGGCATGATTGTCTTGTAGGCATTCTTGATTGGTGAGGCCTTAGATAATCAACAATGGCTTCAGCTTTCTGAAGCCATTCGGCCTGGGATCTTTGAACTCCCAGCCAGCAGTTTCCTCCCTACAAAACATCCTAAATATTGAAATTAAACTTTAATTTTCCTTTAAGTGACTGAAATTAAAACCTTATCTTTCCTTTAAATGAGTTTTAGAGGTCTAATGGTCCTCACTCATAGCCAATGTTATTTAATTATCTTAACAAAAATATGAAGTCTTATCCCTTACTCTAAGCCAGGCAATGTAAATGAACCTTGCATTCAAAGTACCTTAGAAAATACACTTTACTGGGACCAGCAGTTGGCATAATGGCTATGTCACTGGACTCCCATGGAGTCAACCACAGTTCCCAGTCCCAGGCCCACTGGCATAAAATCATGCCGGGCACATATGCATGCGTGCCCAATATCCCAGGAGGAGAATGGAGGAAAAGGGATTGCAGCAGCGCCATCCCCCCTGGGGGGTGATTTCGCACTTTCTGTCTCTCTGCCTTTGTTTTTCTGGTGAGCACACACACCCTATAACAAAAACCTCTCCAAAAAACAAGAAAATACACTACTTTTAGTTCAGCCATTATTAATTTTCAGTTCGGGGAATTCTTATTTTTTTCTTTAACAGAAGGGGATATTGAGGATCCATCCCTGGGTGGGTCCCTGCTTGGTTTCAGGCTCCCTGGATTCCAATCCTTAGAACATTGAATTCAAACCATAATGTGGATGGGATAGGGAGAATAGATTACAAGGATTCATGGAGCAAGGCCATATTACCAACTCATATTACCAATTCATATTACCAGAAACATAGAAGCACAGATTGCTGCCCCAACCAAACTGCATTTCTGTGGGTTTTTTTTTAATTCAACGTAATTAGCTATTCCAAAAACTTTTCCCCCCTATTATTTGACAACTGTATCTCTAAAGATGCATGATGGAATTGTGTTTTGCATTTTTTGTCAAAAGGACCAAAGTGAGGACCTGAAGATACGTGCTGAAGCAATCTTCCTGGAAGGATTCAGCATGAGTAGATGGTAAACATTTAAAGAGAGGGTACATGTAAATAAGTCTAAACATAGCCCAACTATGCGCTATCTAAAAAAACTCAATTCAAATGACGTAGGTAGGGAGCTGGCAGGAGGTGTGGTGGTTAAAGGCAATGGATTCCCATTGGGCCAACCGCGGTTCGAGTCCTGGACCTAGCAGTTTGCTCGCGCTCACTCACTCTCTCTCTCTGTCCCTCTCTGGTCACATCAAATAAACAAATGAATAAATAAATGAATAAAGTTAAATAAAAAAATTTTTTAAGAAATGATGTAGGGAGACCAGCACTTAGTGTAATGGCTATGTCGCTGGACTCCCATGCAGTCAACTGCAGTTCGCGTCCTGGACCCGGCGGCTTAAACTCATGCCGGGCGCGTGTGTGTGTGTGCCCAAGATCCTGAGAGGAGTATGGAGGAGAAGGGATTGCAGTGTGGCTATCCCCCCTGGGCGGTGATTTCTTGCTTTCTATCTCTGTGTCTCTCTGTCTGTCTGGCGAGCACACGCGCCCTATAGCAAAACTCTCTAAAAAAAAAAAAAGAAATTATATAGGTATGATAAAAGTAAAAGGAAGGGTAGAAAAAAGATATGTAAACACTATATAAAAGAAGGCTGGAGGGGGGCCGGCAGGTGGCATGGTGGTTAAGGGTGCTGGACTCCCACATGGCCAATTATAGATTTTGTTTGTTTGTTTGTTTAAAGAGGTTTTGGCTATAGGGCGGATGCGCTCCCCAGACAGAGACAGAGACAGAGAGACAGAAAGCGAGAAATCACCCCCCAGGGAGGATGGCCACGCCGCAATCCCTTCTCCTCCGTTCTCCTCTCGGGATCTTGGGCACGCATGCACAGGCGCCTGGCATGAGTTTTAAGCCACCAGGTCCGGGACATGAACCGCGGTCAACTACATGGGAGTCCAGTGACATAGCCATTACGCTAGCTACTGGTCCCATGGCCAATTATAGTTTGAGTTCTGGACCTGGTGGCTTGCTTTCTCACTTTCCCTCCCCCATCTCTCTTTCCCCTTCACTCTGTCCCTCTCTGGTCAAATTAAAAATTAAAAAATAAATAAAGCTAAATAACTTCTGTTTCAAAAAAAAAAAAAAGCTGGAGGAATCAACAGAAGGTTGGTTATGTCACTCGACTCCTACGTAGCCAACCACACGCAGTTCAAGTCCTAGACTCAGTGACTTAAAACTCATACCAGGTGTGTGTACACACATGCCCAAAATCCCAAGAGGAGAATGGAGGAGAAGGGGCTGTGGCATGGCCACCCCCCCCGGGGGGGGGGGGGGGGGGGGAGGGGGGTGATTTCTTGCTTTCTGTCTCTCTTTCTCTGTGTCTCTGGCAAGCACAGGCACCCTATAGCAAAAACCTCTCTAAAAAAAAGAAAACTATATTAATATCACACAATTTCCTAATGATAAAAGATCCACTTCACCAAGAAAAGATAGGAATGTTAAACAGGGACCAGCAGTTAGCGTAATGGCTATGTCGCTGAAATCCCTTGTAATTGACCAAGGTTTGAGTCCTGAACCTGGTGGCTTAAACTCACGCTGGGCACGTGTGCGTGAGCCCAAGATCCTGAGGGGAGAATGGAGGAGAAGAGACTGCAGCATGGTCATTGCCCAGGAGTGATTTCTCGCTGTCTTTCTCTCTCTCTCTCTGTCTTTCTGGCAAGCACACGTGCCCTATAGCAAAAACCTCTCCCAAAAAATAAATAAATAAGGCTAAATGTAGTTAAATCTAACAGATTCAAACTATATGAAGTAAAAATAACTGAAAGGGGGGCCAGCAGGTGGTATGGGGATTAAGGGCGCTGGACTTCTACATGCCTGACCAAAGTTCAAGTCCTGGACCTGGTGACTTGCTTTCTCACCCTCTCTCCCTCGCTCTCAGTCTCTAGTCAAATTAAAAAATAGTAATAATAAAGTTAAATAAAATAATTCTTTAAAAAAGAAACAACTGAGGGACCAGTAATTAGTGTAATGGCTATGTCGCTGAACTCCCATGTAGCCGACCACGGTTCGAGTCCTGGACCCGGTTGCTTAAACTCACGCCGGGCACGTGTGTGTGCGTGCCCAAAATCCCAAGAGGAGAATGGAGGAGAAGGGATTGTAGCGTGGCCATTCCCCCGGGGGGTGATTTCACGCTTTCTCTCTGTCTTTCTGGTGCGCGCATGCGCCCTATAGCAAAAACCTCTCAAAAAAAAATAAAAACAACTGAAAGGAGAGACAAAGTAATACACAGTTAATTATTGGGTCATCAAAAAAGTCATGATGCATTTTTGCATGGAAAAATATGTCATGACTTTTCTGATGACCCAATATATTTAGAGGCCTTAACATTCCTCTTTTAGTAATAGAACTAGTATGTATACAGAAATCAACAAGAATATAGAAGAACTGAAACACTATTAGTCAACTGGATCTGACACTTACAGAGCATTCCACCCAGTATGAGTAAAATACACGTGTTCAAAGGCACATGGAACAGTCACCAAAATACATCATATCTCGGATCATAACACATCACTTAAATTGAAAGGATAAATTTGGATCTATTACAATAAACTGATGGCTATAGAAAAAATCAGCACCTAGTTTATCTGAAAAGATGCTACATCACTAAAGGACCTTAGTATGAATACAATGGTAAAATTAAAACTAGAACAATTAGGATGTAAATGAAAATGGTTATAAATTAAATGGCTAAAGTATCTGTGTTCTGAAAGTCATTCAACTTTAAATCCATCAACAGCTTATGCTTTTGTGTTATGTATGAAGATTTAATATTATTAACAACTATTCACCATAAAATGGGGGAAGGAAGAGTTTGTTTAAAATAGTAAATCAGGGACCAGCTTATGGCGTAATAGTTACATCACTGGACTCCCATGTGGTCGACTATGGTTCAAGTCCCAGACCGGGCAATTTAAAACTCAACACCAAGTGCATATGCATGTGTGTTCAAAATCCCAAGAGGAGAAGATACTGCAGCATGGGGGTGATTTCTCACTTTCAGTCTCTCTGATTCTCTGTTTCCCTGGTGAGCCCACATGCCCTATAGCAAAAATCTCTCTAAAAAAATGAAATAAAATAGTTAATCAGTAAGTCACTTTTAAATTTATAGTTTACAGAAAATAAAATTGGAACTGAAGAATAAGTAGGTCTCCAATTGGCTATTGCTATTTTTCTTTGAAAAACAAACTTGTAAAAAAAAAAAAAAAAAAAAAAGGTTTCTGCCTTAGGGCATGTGTAGGTGTCTTAGGATGCACACACTCGCTGGCCTATGAGAGAGACAGTGAGAAGAAAAGTGAGAAATCACTTGGCCACAACATAACCCCTTCTCCTCCATTCTTCTTCTGGGATTTTGGGCACACATACGCACAGCATGAGTTTCAAGCCATTGGATCTGGGACTCAAACCATTGTCAGTCATATGGGAGTCCAGCAACATAACTGCTATGCCATCTGCTGGCCCCCAATAAGCATTTTTTAAAAACTAAAAAAAAGGGGGAGCTGGCAGGTAGCATAGTGGTTAAGGGTACTGGACTCCCCTCCCCCATGGCCAACTGCAGTTCGAGTCCCAGTCCTGGAAACTTGCTTTCTCTCTCTCTCGTGCTCTGTCCCTCTCTGGTCAAATTAAAAATAATTAAATTACCCCACTTAATATATACCGAGTGTCTGCACTCTAAAATAAATATATATATATTTTTGAAGCCATACTGCTTCTGTTGTTATAGAGTCATAAAATTATACAAAATTTTGAACATTATCTTTAAAATTCAGTATTTTAAAATTTTGAAAGTTGTTTGTAAACTGTCCAGAACTATGGAGTATGAGCTAAAATTTTTTGATAAGTAAAGTAAATGTGGAAAAATGTAAAAATAAATAAATTTAAAAAACAAAAACAAAAAAAAGAAGATATCATTCACGTTCTCATCAACAGATAAAAAAATAATCAAATCAAATTAAATTAAATAATTTTTTAAAAAAATAGTAAAGAAGGGACCAGTAGTTGACATAATGGCTATGTCACTGGACTCCCATGTGGTCAACCATGGTTCGAATCCCGGACCCGGTGGCTTAAAACTCATGTCAGACACGTGTGCATGCCTGCCCAAAATCCCAAGAGGAGAATGGAGGACAAGGGATTGTGGTGTGACCATGTCCCCTGGGTGGTGATTTCTTGCTTTCCGTGTCTCTGTCTCTGTCTTTCTGGTGAGCATACGTGCCCTATAGCAAAAACCTCTCAAAAAAAAAAAAAAACAAAAGCAAAGAAAATAAATATTCTTTAAATAAATATAAGCATTCTCAACCACTGTAGCAGAATATCTCAATACCTGAGATCTGTAAATGTTCCATATTTATCCACTCAATGAGTATCTCTCGCTTTTTTTTTTTTTTTTTTTGCTAGAGGGTGTGTACATGAGAAAATGAGAGAGCAACAGCAAGCAACCCTCCCTGGGGCATGGTCACACCACAATTCTTTTCTTCTATTCCTCCTTCCAGTCAGGATTTTGGGCATGTATGCACATGCACATGCACCTGGCAAATTTTTCGAGCTGCTGGGCTCAGATATGGTTGGCTATGAGGAATCCAGTTTCCTTAACTTCTGAGCTAACAGGCTGGTCCTCATTATGTACTAGGTTGTTGGAAAAGTCATGATGATATTTTTTCCTATTCTTTTATGCAAAAATGTGTCATGACTTTTCCAACAACCCAATATTTCTTGAGTCCCCACAATGTGCTAGACATTACACCAGATGCTGAAGAGGATTAATTTTCTACTCTCTAGGAATTTATAAACTAGCTAGACAGATCAAACTAAACTACAAGGAACGGTTCAAGAAGTGGAATCCTTATTATGAGGTACAGCCTTTTTTCAAAAGTGAGACAGGAGTTAGACCCCATTTACAGATAGACAGGACAGCCGCCTCCCCCAGAGGAGAACCACTGTGCTGTGGCTCCTGACAGTTCCTCTCTTCTCCCAGTCCCATATTCCTTTGCCCTTAGACATGTAGGTCCTGCCCTTAAAGAATCCATGGCTTGGGAATCAGCAGTTAGCAGAATGGCTATGTCGCTGGATTCCCACATAGTCGACCGCGGTTCAAGTCCCGGACCCGGTGGCTTAAAACTCACGTCGGGCGCGTGTGCATGCGTGCCCAAGATCCCAAGAGGAGAATGGAGGAGAAAAGATTGTGGCATGACCACCCCCCTGGGGGGTGATTTCTCACTTTCTGTCTCTCTGTCTGTCTGGCGAGCGCACGCACCCTATAGCAAAAACCTCTCCAAAAAAAAAAGAATTCATGGCCCTTTACAATGGGACCTAATTAGTCCAGTCACCATATTCCTTTACCTGAGACATATAATCTTGTTCTTAAAGAATTCATGTCCCAAAGCTTCTAGATAAAGAATCTCCAGACTGGGGACCAGCAGTTAGTGTAATGGCTATGTTGCTGGACTCCCATGTAGTCGACTATGGTTTGAGTCCCGGACCTGGTGGCTTAAACTCATGCTGGGAGCGTGTGCATACGTGCCCAAGATCCCAAGAGGAGAATGGAGGAGAAGGAATTGCGGCATGGCCCACCACCCTGGAGGGTGATTTCTCACTTTCCCTCTCACTGTCTGGCGAGAGGACACGCCCTATAGCAAAAACCTCTCCAAAAAAAAAGAATCTCCAGATTCTACTCACTCCAAAATTAGAAGATGAATAATGAATAACTGGACCCATCCAGCATGTAACCCTCCCCACCATGACGGAAATACATGCAGGAACCCCACCTAAAAATAAGCCTGAACAAGGCCTCTCTGACCCAGATAAAAACTCCTTGCTTCAGTTCCTCCTCAGCAACCCATTTTCCAGGACCCCTCCTATCTTTTTGGGAACTCCATTTTTCATTCCCTCTCCTCTAATAAATTTCCTGCCTTGCTATAACTTCTGAGGATCCACATCTCTAATTTTTGTGAGCGTGAAACTAGAATCTGTGTCTTGCTGCGAATGCTAGGCCCAAACACCTCTATACTCCCACATTCCTGCGTCACAATCATTCAGTAAAAACTTAGTAAACTTTGGGCAAGCAGAAGGTAAGCATCACATAAGAGATGTCACAGGTCCAGCCATAGTGGCACCAGCAGCAGCCTGCACTGTGCAATGCTTTAGCCACACAGAAGAGCAGAGTTTGGATCCCAGGTCAACCTGAAACACACCAGGCAGGCACACGCACGCCTGAGATCCTGGCTGGCTGGAAAGCTTGAGGGAGATCTCAATATGGCGAAACTCTGCCAAGGTAGTCTGTCTTTGTCTCTGTTTCTCTGTCTCAAGAAATAAATTTTTAAATTATTTTTTATTCTTTTAGGTTTCTGTCATCAAGCACATGTGTTCGCTGAAGAGAGACAGAGAAAGGGAAAGTGAGAAATCAACCCCCCCACCACCACCATCCCCAGGTGGGGACGGCCACAGTGCAGTCTCTTCTCTTCCATTCTCCTCCCAGAATTTTGGGCACGCAGGTACACTTGCCTGGGGTGATTTTCAAGCTGCCTGGTCTGAGACTCAAATTGCATAGTTGGCCATATGAGAATCCAGCTCCTGAACCACCACACCACCTGCTGGCCCCAAGAAATAAAATGTTTAAGAAGAGAAAATGATGCCCTAAAGCTGGAACTTTAAAAGCAGGTTAGATTGACAGAGGGAAGAAAGGCTTTCAGGGTGATGAAAGGAAAACAAAAGACAAAGTATCAGGGACACAATGTACTTAAGGTTCTTCATAATTTGATCCTACATAGTCTCACAGGTCTTTGCTCTGGCCACTGATCTCCTTTTATCTCCCCATTAGCCTCACCAAATTTTCTTCCTTTTTTCTTTTTCTCATGAGATTTTTGCTATAGTGTGCGTATGCTCATGGAGAGATAGAAAGACAGAAAGCGAGAATTCACCCCCCCGCCCCAGGAGGATGGCCATGCTGCAATTCCTTCTCCATTCTCTCAGGATTTTGAGCAGGTACAAACACGTGCCCGAACTTCCTTCTAAGATTCACAATCTTTGATAGTTCTGTTGTTTGTCCTACTGGCTAGAATGTTCTTCCCCTCTTTTTCTCTGGTAGGTAAAATCCATTAATCCTAGCATACAGTAAGCACTCAATAAAATATAGCCTTGTAATAATTTTTCCTACTATTTTAAATCCACTGGAAACATTTTTCTAAAGCCTTTCTCAATTCCTGAGGATTAATCTACTGCTCCCTCCTCTATGCTCCCATAATATTTGTCTATTTTGCTTAAATTAGCATACTCAAAATATACTGTCCCCAGATTTGCTCTCCTCTTACTTGTCTGAACAGGAATCATCTTTTATACAACTGTGCACTCTCTAAAACCTAACAGTGCCTGGCACATCAAAGATGCTCATTACACATTTATTGAGTGAAGGCGTAACTGACCCAAATATACAAAATGAAAAACGAGAGTTTCTTTTAAAAGTCAGTTTTCTTAGCACATTTAAATTATTTCGGTTGTCAAAATCTAAGATACATCTACATTTTCATGAACAGTCTGCTGTATTATTATACTAACAGTGCATAAAAAGGTAAAGTGAGTTCACTAAAAATCAATGATCGACTACTTTTCGCTTGACACCCAAACTAGCACCTCATCCACGCCAACTGAGACTTTGTAAACTGAGGATAAATTAACTGATCATTTATTTCAATACGTGGCTGGTGATTTTTCTAACAAAAGCAGAGCCACAGAATTGAATGCATTTCCTATAGGTAATTATATTGGCTTTAGTCATGCTACAAATTTAGAAGTCTACTAACAAATACAAAGTTTATTTTTAGACAATTTCCATACAGTAAGAGTTTAGGAAGTAAAACAGCAGTCTTTTCCCCTGCCGAAACCAGAGGGTAGCAGAGTGCAGTAGACTAATTAACTCTTGACTCTGCTCCTGGCACAGTTTAAAGCAGGGGAAGAAACGTGCAGGGCAATCAAGAGCCTTGCTGCAAATCAGTCACCCAGGGCAAAAGGCATTTTTTAATGCCTGTGCTATCCAAGACTTAAGTATTAATTTTATACATGCCCACATTCATTTAAAATACAATTTGTGGCTTGGAACTTAAAAAATGTTCTAATGTGCTGGTCTGTCCACATATTAATCGAGTCTGCCAGGTTTGAACATGCCAAGCTTAAAATACTCTCTAAAGCATTATGCAAAGGTATGAGCTCAATCTTTTCTTCTCAGGCAAAAGAACGTAGGGAAGAATGACTAAAGCAAAATATTTCAATGGAAGCTACAACGGAAAAAGTCTACTCCTAAACAAAGATGATAAGTTACTTTTCAAAAATATTTAAATAGAAGATACAAACTAATAGCAGACTTCTTAAATTAATCTCAACATGAGATCCTGGAGTTTAGCTTAAAGTTGTAAGAGAATGTATTTTGACACTGATTTCTACATGAGACCATCTTACATAAAGATTGTTTTAGTCATCCACTGACTAAGGTCCCCTAGAATCCAAATCTAACTCACTTTATACTGGAAAGAATTCTATTTTTATATGAACAGTATTATAAGCAAAGTTCTTTTCATCTTTTATCAGCTTTAAAGAAATGTCAATAAAACCTGGAATGACTAAACTTCTCTAACTAAAACTGGGAGGCTAACACAGCCAATCCCTTCATTTCCAGTTTGGGAATCAAAACAGAGTTCAGTGCCTTGATAACAGAAAAACTAAGACCATAATCTGATTACTAACTAGTCCAATGTATTCATTTTGCTATATACTACTAAACATACTGCTTCACTAAGACAAAGAATGTTTTAGAAAGTATAACAAAAGTTTAAATATCCACTCGTTAACCAGGAAAAACTTTTAAATTAGACTGCTGGGCCAGCAGGTAGGGTGGGGGTTAAGGCACTGGACTTCCACATGGCTTATTGTGGTTCAAGTCCTGGACCTGCCAGCTTAGTTTCGCACTGGGTGAGTGTGTGTTCATCTAAATCCCGAGAGAACAGAGGAGAGGGAAGTGCAGCATGCTCACCCCTCATGAATACTGCTTGCTCACTTTCCCTCTTTCTCTCATTCTCTCTCTCTCCAGCAAGTGCATGTGCCCAAGAGCAATTTTTTTAAAAATATATGTGTTAACTTCATGATATTATTTATTTTACCTTTTGTTACTTATGTATTATTTTATTTACTTATGCATTTATTATGTGTAGTCATACTGTCATTTTATTAGACTCAGCATTTTTTTTTTTTTTGGAGAGGTTTTTGCTATAGGGTGCGTATGCTCGCCAGAAAGACAGAGAGAGACAGAGACAGATAAACAAAGATGATAAGTTACTTTTCAAAAATATTTAAATAGAAGATACAAACTAATAGCAGACTTCTTAAATTAATCTCAACATGAGATCCTGGAGTTTAGCTTAAAGTTGTAAGAGAATGTATTTTGACACTGATTTCTACATGAGACCATCTTACATAAAGATTGTTTTAGTCATCCACTGACTAAGGTCCCCTAGAATCCAAATCTAACTCACTTTATACTGGAAAGAATTCTATTTTTATATGAACAGTATTATAAGCAAAGTTCTTTTCATCTTTTATCAGCTTTAAAGAAATGTCAATAAAACCTGGAATGACTAAACTTCTCTAACTAAAACTGGGAGGCTAACACAGCCAATCCCTTCATTTCCAGTTTGGGAATCAAAACAGAGTTCAGTGCCTTGATAACAGAAAAACTAAGACCATAATCTGATTACTAACTAGTCCAATGTATTCATTTTGCTATATACTACTAAACATACTGCTTCACTAAGACAAAGAATGTTTTAGAAAGTATAACAAAAGTTTAAATATCCACTCGTTAACCAGGAAAAACTTTTAAATTAGACTGCTGGGCCAGCAGGTAGGGTGGGGGTTAAGGCACTGGACTTCCACATGGCTTATTGTGGTTCAAGTCCTGGACCTGCCAGCTTAGTTTCTCACTTTCCCTTTCTCTCTCGTCAGATTAACAGTAACAACAATAATAAATAAAATTAAATGAATTTTTTTTAATTAGATACACCCTGAAGATTTCAAAATTCTGTCCTTTAAAAATATGGGTAGCAGAAAATTAGGAGCCAGCAGGTGGTGTAGAGGTTAAGGCACTGGACTCCCACATGGCTCTGACCATGGTTTGAGTCCCATACTTGCTTTCTCTCTTTCCCTTCCCTCTCTCCCTCTCTCTCTCTTGCTGATGAGCATGTATGCTCTATAGCAAAATAAAAAATAATAAATTAAAAATAAAAAACTTGGGTAGTAGAAAACTATCACAATTATTTTCAATGTTTTTAGGTCAATCATTCTCACACAGAATCTCTGGTAGTTTAGCTTTCAAAAATTTTCCTTGGGACCAGCAGATAGTGTAATGGTTACCTTACTAGACTAACACATGATAGCCCGCAGTTTGAGTCCTGGACCCAGAGGCTTGAAACTCATGTTGAACGCATGTGAGTGCATGCCCAAGATCCCAAAAGGAAAATGGAGGAGAAGGGATGTAGAGTGGCCATCTCCTCTGGGGGGTGATTTCTCATATCCTGTCTCTCTGCCTCTGTCTCTCCAACAAGCACATATACCCTATAATAAAAATCTCTCTTTAAAAAAAAAAGAAAAGAATCATTTGCTGACAATAACATGCTTGTTGATGTGCTTGATTGAGACAATATACAGTGTACTCTGGATGGAAAACCTCATTTTGTATGCTGTAATGATGTACAGTGAATGAATGCAAATAAATAAATTGAAAAAAACAAAAACAAAAACGTTTTCCTTGGGCCAGCAGATGGAGTGGTGGTGGGGGCACTAGACTCCCACATGGCCACTAGCAGTTCAAGTCCCAGACCTGGTGGCTTGCTTTCTCACTTGCTTTCTTTTCTTTTTTTTTGGGGGGGGGGAGGTTTTTCCTATAGGGTGCATGCACTCGCCAGAAAGACAGACAGAAAGCGAGAAATCACCCCCCAGGAGAGATGGCCATGCCACAATCCCTTCTCCTCCATTCTCCTCTTAGGATCTTGGGCATGCATGCACACGCGCCCAGTGTGAGTTTAAGCCATCATGTCCGAGACTCGAACCGCGGTCGACTACATGGGAGTTCAGCAACACAGCCATTGCTAATTGCTAGTCCCTCTCTCTAATTTTTTTTAAATTAGACTGCCGGTGAGTGCATGTGCCCCATAGGAAATCAAATAATAATAATAATAAATGAAAGTATTCCTTATGGTCTAGCTAGGTTGTATGGCGGTTAAGGCAGCTGGAACCCACAAAGCCTACTCCACAGTTCAAGTCCCAGACCCAGTGGCTTGAAAAAAAGCACTGAGTGAGGCCTTCAGGTGGCATAGTGTTTGAGGTGCTGGATTCCCACCTGGCTGAGTGCAGTTCAAGACCTAGACCTGATGGTTTGCTTTCTGAATTTTTTTTTTTTTTTGAGAGGTTTTTGCTATAGGGCGCGTACGCTTGCCAGACAGAGAGAGACAGAGAGACAGAAGGCGAGAAATCACCCCCCAGGGGGGATGGCCATGCCGCAATCCCTTCTCCTCCATTCTCCTCTCGGGATCTTGGGCACGCATGCACACGCGCCCGGCGTGAGTTTTAAGTCACCGGGTCCGGGACGCAAACCGCGGTCGACTATGTGGGAATCCAGCAACATAGCCATTACGCTAACTGCTGGTACCTTTTTTTTTTTTTTTTATGATTTGCTTTCTCATTTTCCTTCTCTCTCTCTTTCTGGTCAAATTGAAAAATAGTGATAATAATAAATAAAGTTAAATGAATAATTCTTTTTTAAAAAAAAAGAAAGAAAGAAAGAAAACACACTGGGCATAAGTGCATTGTGCCCAAAATCCCTAGAGGAGAACAAAGGAGATGCTTTCTCATTTTCCTTCTCTCTCTCTCTTTTTCTGGTCAAATCGAAAAATAGTGATAATAATAAATAAAGTTAAATGAATAATTCTTTTTAAAAAATAAGAAAGAAAGAAAGAAAGAAAGAAAGAAAGAAAGAAAGAAAGAAAGAAAGAAAGAAAGAAAGAAAGAAAGAAAGAAAGAAAACATGTTGGGCATGAGTGCATTGTGCCCAAAATCCCTAGAGGAGAACAAAGGAGAAGGGATTGTGACCTAGTCATCCCCTAGAGAGTGCTTTCTCAATTTCCTTCTGTCTCCCTCTCTGTTCCTTTTTCCTCTCCTGTAAGGACATACATATAGCAAAAAACATTTTTTAATGTTTTCCTTACATTCCAAGGAATATGAGAGGGTTTTGTTTTTTGTTTTTTCAGAGAAATTTTTGCTAGAGGGAAAAACATTCACTCACCAAAGACACAGAAGGAGAGAGAGACAGAAAGTGAGAAATCACCCCCAAGAGGATGGCCATGCTGCAATTCTTTCTCCTCCATTCTCCTGTTGGGATTTTGGGCATGCACACATGTGCTCGGTATGAGTTTCATGCCACCAGGTCAAAGGCTCTAACTGTGGTCGGTCATGTGGGAGTCCAGTGACACACCATTATGCCATCTGTTGGTCCCAAGGATGAGAATAATTTTTATAATCTACGATGAATTTCCTTACCTTCTAAAAAATACATTTCTCACACACAAAAGAATTCAGGATCTTTGGGGCCAGTAGATGGCACAGCAGTTATGTTGCTGGACTCCCACATGGCCAACCACAGTTAAGATCCCAGACCCAGTGGCTTAAAAAAAATCACACTGGATATGTGTGTGTGCGTGCCTAAGATCCCAAGAGGAGAATGGAAGAGAAGGGACTGTGGTGTGGCCATTCCCCGTGGGGGAGGATTTCTCATTTTCCCTCTCTGTCTTTCTCTCCAGAAAGCAAACATGCCCTATCACAAAAGGCACTTGGGAATCCAGCACTTAACACACCATGTGTGCACAAGATCCAGAGAGGAGAATGGAGGAGAAGGCATTACAGCATGGCCATCCCCCCTGGGGATCATGTGCACACACACATACATGTCCATCCTGAGTTTAAGCCGCCCAGTACGGGACTCAAACCACAGTTGATTAAATGGGAGGCCAGTGATATAACCATTACGCCATCTGCTGGCCCCATCTTTTTTTTTAAAAAAAGATTTTTTTGCATTAGGGCGTGTACACTTTCTGGAGAGACAGACAAAGAAGGGAAATGAAAAATCAGCACCCCGCAATGGGAGGATGGCCATGGTACAATCCTGTCTCCATTCTTTTCTTGGGATTGTGAGCATGCACACACAAGCACCCAACATGTTTTCAAACCTCCAGGTCTGGGACTCGAACCGCAGAGTCAACCACTTGAATCTAGCACTTAACACAACACACCACCTGCTGACCTAGGATCTTTCAAACAAGCGTTTCTTCTGAAATACTACTGCTAACTCATTTTAATCTAGGGGAAATGATGCCAAGAATAAAATCAAAGTAACAGAATGAAAAGTGAAAAGAAAAGGAAAAGTAATAAAGAGCAAAGAGGGAGAAATCAATTTAGAGGTTTGACTGATATCAAAAAAGATGGGGGAAGTCAAAGCAGGCAGTGCCACTGCTTGGGAGGTTAGAGCTCCCATATGAACATGTCAGGTACCTGTAATCTTAGCTAATCAGGAGCCTGGAATAGAAGGATCACAATGGCGACACCCAATCAAGCATACCTATCCCTGTTTCTCTCATAAAGGAATAAAAAGGAAGGGGGAAGCCCAGCTGCAGTAACATGAATTGGTGGCTGCTGCTACTTGGCAGAATGAGGCCATGTGAAAAGCCTAGGTTCAATTCCCAGTCCACTGTAAAAGCCAGGTACAGTGGTGTATGCCTACAGTCCCAACTACTAGGGAGGCTGGGTCAGGAGGATCATAACAAACCAAGACCCTGTCTTTAAAAGGGGAAATGGCAGCAGGTGATGTGGTAAGTAAGGTGCTCGACTCCCACATGGCCAACAGCGGTTTGAGTCCCAGACCTAGCAGCCTGCTTTCTCTTTCTCTCTCTCTCTCTCTCTCAC
>NW_006159782.1:2272226-2276257 GCF_000334495.1 Tupaia belangeri chinensis | reverse complement strand
GATGGCCATGCCGCAATCCCTTCTCCTCCATTCTCCTCTCGGGATCTTGGGCACGCATGCACACGCGCCCGGCGTGAGTTTTAAGTCACCGGGTCCGGGACGCAAACCGCGGTCGACTATGTGGGAATCCAGCAACATAGCCATTACGCTAACTGCTGGTACCTTTTTTTTTTTTTTTTATGATTTGCTTTCTCATTTTCCTTCTCTCTCTCTTTCTGGTCAAATTGAAAAATAGTGATAATAATAAATAAAGTTAAATGAATAATTCTTTTTTAAAAAAAAAGAAAGAAAGAAAGAAAACACACTGGGCATAAGTGCATTGTGCCCAAAATCCCTAGAGGAGAACAAAGGAGATGCTTTCTCATTTTCCTTCTCTCTCTCTCTTTTTCTGGTCAAATCGAAAAATAGTGATAATAATAAATAAAGTTAAATGAATAATTCTTTTTAAAAAATAAGAAAGAAAGAAAGAAAGAAAGAAAGAAAGAAAGAAAGAAAGAAAGAAAGAAAGAAAGAAAGAAAGAAAGAAAGAAAGAAAACATGTTGGGCATGAGTGCATTGTGCCCAAAATCCCTAGAGGAGAACAAAGGAGAAGGGATTGTGACCTAGTCATCCCCTAGAGAGTGCTTTCTCAATTTCCTTCTGTCTCCCTCTCTGTTCCTTTTTCCTCTCCTGTAAGGACATACATATAGCAAAAAACATTTTTTAATGTTTTCCTTACATTCCAAGGAATATGAGAGGGTTTTGTTTTTTGTTTTTTCAGAGAAATTTTTGCTAGAGGGAAAAACATTCACTCACCAAAGACACAGAAGGAGAGAGAGACAGAAAGTGAGAAATCACCCCCAAGAGGATGGCCATGCTGCAATTCCTTCTCCTCCATTCTCCTGTTGGGATTTTGGGCATGCACACATGTGCTCGGTATGAGTTTCATGCCACCAGGTCAAAGGCTCTAACTGTGGTCGGTCATGTGGGAGTCCAGTGACACACCATTATGCCATCTGTTGGTCCCAAGGATGAGAATAATTTTTATAATCTACGATGAATTTCCTTACCTTCTAAAAAATACATTTCTCACACACAAAAGAATTCAGGATCTTTGGGGCCAGTAGATGGCACAGCAGTTATGTTGCTGGACTCCCACATGGCCAACCACAGTTAAGATCCCAGACCCAGTGGCTTAAAAAAAATCACACTGGATATGTGTGTGTGCGTGCCTAAGATCCCAAGAGGAGAATGGAAGAGAAGGGACTGTGGTGTGGCCATTCCCCGTGGGGGAGGATTTCTCATTTTCCCTCTCTGTCTTTCTCTCCAGAAAGCAAACATGCCCTATCACAAAAGGCACTTGGGAATCCAGCACTTAACACACCATGTGTGCACAAGATCCAGAGAGGAGAATGGAGGAGAAGGCATTACAGCATGGCCATCCCCCCTGGGGATCATGTGCACACACACATACATGTCCATCCTGAGTTTAAGCCGCCCAGTACGGGACTCAAACCACAGTTGATTAAATGGGAGGCCAGTGATATAACCATTACGCCATCTGCTGGCCCCATCTTTTTTTTTAAAAAAAGATTTTTTTGCATTAGGGCGTGTACACTTTCTGGAGAGACAGACAAAGAAGGGAAATGAAAAATCAGCACCCCGCAATGGGAGGATGGCCATGGTACAATCCTGTCTCCATTCTTTTCTTGGGATTGTGAGCATGCACACACAAGCACCCAACATGTTTTCAAACCTCCAGGTCTGGGACTCGAACCGCAGAGTCAACCACTTGAATCTAGCACTTAACACAACACACCACCTGCTGACCTAGGATCTTTCAAACAAGCGTTTCTTCTGAAATACTACTGCTAACTCATTTTAATCTAGGGGAAATGATGCCAAGAATAAAATCAAAGTAACAGAATGAAAAGTGAAAAGAAAAGGAAAAGTAATAAAGAGCAAAGAGGGAGAAATCAATTTAGAGGTTTGACTGATATCAAAAAAGATGGGGGAAGTCAAAGCAGGCAGTGCCACTGCTTGGGAGGTTAGAGCTCCCATATGAACATGTCAGGTACCTGTAATCTTAGCTAATCAGGAGCCTGGAATAGAAGGATCACAATGGCGACACCCAATCAAGCATACCTATCCCTGTTTCTCTCATAAAGGAATAAAAAGGAAGGGGGAAGCCCAGCTGCAGTAACATGAATTGGTGGCTGCTGCTACTTGGCAGAATGAGGCCATGTGAAAAGCCTAGGTTCAATTCCCAGTCCACTGTAAAAGCCAGGTACAGTGGTGTATGCCTACAGTCCCAACTACTAGGGAGGCTGGGTCAGGAGGATCATAACAAACCAAGACCCTGTCTTTAAAAGGGGAAATGGCAGCAGGTGATGTGGTAAGTAAGGTGCTCGACTCCCACATGGCCAACAGCGGTTTGAGTCCCAGACCTAGCAGCCTGCTTTCTCTTTCTCTCTCTCTCTCTCTCTCTCACACATGCCCTACAGCAAATTTTAAAAATAATAAAATTTAAAAGAAATAATTTTTTAAAATAAATAAGGAGGGGACAATTCTCAATCAAATAAATGAATTGTGGTTTTTAAGCAGCCAGTCTCAATAGGATATGGTTACCCATCTCTTCAAACTGAACACTATGAAAAATCTTTTTTTTTAATACTGATTTTTTTTTAAGGTTTTGCCATAAAGTACATGCGCTCACCAGAGAGAGAGAGAGACAGTGAAAATCATCCTCAAAGGGAAATGGTCATGCAACATCCCTCTCCTCCATTCTCTTCCTAGGATTTTGGGCAAGCACATACACATGCCTGGCTTGATTTTCAAGGCACCAGATCCAAGACTCAAACCACAGTTGGCCATGTGCAAATCAGTGCTTTAACCACCATGCCACCTGCTGGCCAAGAAAAAAATCTTAATCTCACTCTGCCAGATTCTTCTATTGACTTTTTCCTCTGCATCCAGTGAGAACATTAACTAAATGGACTAGGTCCAGAGCAAGTAAGGGAGTCAAATGTCAGTCCAGTAGCCTCCTCAAAGTGCTGGCACTGGCTGGAGCTACCAGAGTCACGAGAGACCACTGTGTTCCTAGACACATCCATAACCTCCTCTAGTGTGGCTAGAAACCCGCAAGGAGCAATATACTCTGCTGCCTTTTCATATGCACCAAAAATCTTTACTTTGCAATTATTACTCTGACTTGTATAGAGATTTTAAAAACAGTTAATATAACGTTATATTAAGGTGTTGAGGAAACAATGGAAACAATACCATATATATGATAAAGGGAGGGAAGGAGGGAGAAAGGCAGGAAATACAGAAGACTTTTGAAGTTCCGCAGTTCAATCAACCCAGTCAGATTCAACTTAATGTGCTAAGCAAGGTACTAGAACATACATATTACTTTACAAAGTAAAAAATTAAAATCTTAAACCTTCCACTTAAAAGAAGAGTTTCAAACTCAAAAGTTCCCACTTTTTGCTTTATCTGCCAGCATTCCAAGACAAGTCAAAGCATTTCTGTTTAACTATGTATTGAGACTTATACGTAGTAATTCTAGACATGCAGATATAGCTCTGTGCTCTGCAAAGCAGAACTACTTTATAATTTTCAAGAATGTGAAGATCTAGGGCCAGCAGATGGCATAATGGCTACGTCACTGGACTCCCATGTAGTCGACTGTGGTTCGAGTCCTGGACCCGGTGGCTTAAACTCATGTCGGGGTGCGTGCGTGCCCAAGATCCCGAGAGGAGTATGGAGGAGAAGGGATTGTGGTGTGGCCATCCCCCCTGGGGGGTGATTTCTCGCTTTCTATCTCTCTTTCTCTCTTTCTGGTGAGCACACGCACCCTATAGCAAAAACCTCTCCAAAAAAATAAATAAATAGAAAAAAATTTTTAAAGAATGTGAAGATCTATTTTTTTCAAAAATTATTTTATTTGACTTTATTTGCTTATTTATTCTTTTTTTTTTTTTTGGAGAGGTTTTCGCTACAGGGCGCGTGCGCTCGCCAGACAGACAGAGAGAGACATAGAGACAGAA
>NW_006159782.1:2264888-2272202 GCF_000334495.1 Tupaia belangeri chinensis | reverse complement strand
CCACGCCACAGTCCCTTCTCCTCCATTCTCCTCTCGGGATCTTGGGCACGCACGCACGCACGCACGCCCGGCGTGAGTTTTAAGTCACCGGGTCCAGAACGCGAACCATGGTCGACTACATGGGAGTCCAGCGACATAGCCATCACACTAACTGCTGGTTCCTATTCATTTATTTTTAATTTGACCAGAGAGGGAGGGAGGGAGGGAGAAGAGAGAGAGAGAAAGCAAGAAAGTAAAGCTGCTAGGTCTGGGACTCAAACATGTTCAGCCATATGGAAGTCCAATGCCCTTAACCACTACACCACCTGCCAGCGCCAAGATCTTCTTTTTCATGCAATTCTCCTAACCTCTTAAGTAGTTATATGCAGAGATGGTGGAGAGGAAACTACAATGAAGCCTCTATTAAAACTAGAATAAGGGAGTCACAGCAGGTGGCATAGTGGTTAGGAGCAGTGGACTACCATATGGCCGACAATGGTTTGAGTCCCAGACCTGGCAGCTTGTTTCTCACTTTCCTTCTCTCTCTCTCTCCCCTTCCCCTCCCCCATCTCTCTCTGGTAAAATTAAAATAAAGTTAAATAATTCTTTAAAAAAAAAAAAACTGGAATAAGATCCAGCTGGTGGTGTGGTGATTAAGGCAGCTTAGATTCCCACATAGTTGACTTTGTGGTTCAAGTCCCGAACCCTGCAGCTTCAAAAGAACTCTAGGTATGTGTGCATGTGTGCTCAAAATCCCATGAGGAAGGGGACCAGCAGATGGCATGGTGGTTAAGGCATCAGACACTCCCATATGACCAACCACGGTTCGAGTCCCAGACCTAGTGGCTTCTTTCTCACTTCCCATCTCTCTCTCTCTGTCTGTCTCTCTCTGGCCAAATTAAAAACTAAATGAATGAATAAATAAAAAATTAAGGGGCTGACAGGTAGTGTGGTAGTTAAGGGCACTGGACTCCCACATGGCCAACTGCGGTTTAAGCCCAGACCGGGCAGCTTGTTTTCTCACTTTCTCTCTCTCTCTCTCTCTCACTCACTCACTCTGTCCCTCTCTAGGCCAATTTAGATAGATAGATAGAGAGAGTTGAATAAAATAATTATTTTAAAAATAAAAATAAGTAAAGTAAATGAGTACTTCTTTTTAAAAAAAATCTGAAGAGGAGAATAGAGAAGGGACTGCGGTGTGGCCATCCCCCCAGGGGGGTGATTTCTCACTTTCTTTCTTGCTTTCTCTCTGACAAGCACATGTGCCCCATAAGAAAACTAAGAAAAAAGAAAAAAAAAACTGGAACAAAGGGCCAGATGGTGGTACACCAGTAAAACATACTGTACTGTGCAAGGCTGACCCACATAGGACAATTTCAGGTTCATGACTGAAGAACTCCCTAAATACTCGGAGTACATGTATCCCTATGACCCAGAGCTGATTGAGGCTGAGAGTGGAAACCCATTGGGGAGGGGGTTCTCTCCTTATCTCTCTCTCTCTCTCTTTCTTTCGTTCATGGAAGAAAGAAATGGAAAAAAAAAAAAAGGCAATGTAATTGGTGCTGACAGATGTTGTGATAGTTAAGATGCTGGACTCACATGGCTGTCCACGGTTCAAGCTCCAATCCTGGCAGCTTGCTTTCTCTCTCTCCCCCACTCTGGTCTAACTGAATAATAATTAATTAAATAATTATTTAAAAAGCTCTGTAATCTCAGAGGAAGACATCATCTATCTAACTGTTCTAAATAAGTGAGAACTCTGCAGACCTCAAACCTAATTTGAACAATTCTGTAGATTCTTGTTGTTGTTAAACAGAATGAGTACTTTTTTTAAAGAGGTTTTTGCTATTGGGCGTGTGCACTTGCTGGAAAGACAGAGAGAGACAGAAAGATAGAAAGCAAGAAATCACCCCCCAGGGGGGATAGCCATGCCACAATCCCTTCTCCTCCATTCTCCTCTTGGGATCTTGGGCATGCACGCACACGCGCCCAGCGTGAGTTTAAGCCACCGGGTCCAGGACTCGAGCCATGGTCCACTACGTGGGTGTCCAGTGACATAGCCATTATGCCAACTACTGGTCCCAGAATGAGTACTTTTTTTTTTTTTTAATTTACTTTATTATTTAGTTTTCTTTTTTTCTTAAAGAGAGACTTTAGCTATAGAGCATGTGCGCTTGCCAGACAGACAGAAAGTGAGAAATCACTCCCCAAGGAGGAATAGCCATGCCGCAATCCCTTTACCTCCATTCTCCTCCTTGGGATTTTGGGAATGAACACACACATGCCCAGTGTGAGTTTTAATCCACCAGGTCTGGGACTCAAACCATGGTCAACTATGTGGGAGTCAAGTGACATAACCATTGGGTCATCTGCTGGTCCATATTTTGTTTCCTTTTTAAAGTTTTCTTTTTTTTTGAGAGAGAAAGAGATTTTTGCTACAGAGCGCATGCATTTGCCAGACAGAGAGAGGCAGAGAGACAGGAAAGTTAGAAATCACCCCTCCAGGAGGGATGGCCATCCCGCATTCCTGTCTCTCCTCCATTCTCCTCTTGGGATACTGGGCACACATGCACATGCACCCAGAGTGACTTTTAAGACACTGGGCCTAGACTCAAACTGTGGTCAACTACATAGGAGTTCAGCAACATAATAATTACGCCGTCTGCTGGTCCCACTTTTTTAAAGTTTTGTATAAGGCACGTGAGCTCACCAGAGAGAGACAAAGAATGTGAGAAAGCAACCCACCAGGTCTGGGACTTGTACCATGATCACCCAGGTGGAAGTCTGGAGCCCTAGGCACGTGCTGACCCCTAAAATGAGTAGTTTTAATTTTTCTTTACTTTTTCTTATAATAAATTAGTGATACAAAATAAGTAGTATATAACTATGGTTTTAAACAGTACAAAGAGGGACATACTGAAACATAGGTCTCTTTCTCACTCAGTTACCCAGTCCTTCTCAGAAATGATTTCAGTCTCTTACAGTTCCATGTTTCTTAATGACTGACTCAGTCTTCTGTGCTTACAAGTGTGGCTGCAGGAGGAGCAGCACATCTTTGATCTACCAAACAGAATACATCTCCTCCACCACTGTGACCTAAGAATCTGCACAACAGACTTACCTCCAAGATGGCCCAATTGTGCCCCCCCCATACACACTCAAGTGTATAACTCCACTACAGTGCCCACTGTACTCTTCCTTCTCTGTTTTCACCACTGTTTGTTGGTTTTCTTCTCAAAAAGATGTGGAACTATTTATAACCAGACGATGTCAGTTTAGTAAATGTGCTTCAACTTCTGGTGAAAAACAACTCCTCACAGCACTTTTGGCACTTCAAGTCTTCTCTGGAATTGTCAACAATGCTCAAAAGTCCATTTTTGACTATCTAAGGCACTTTCTTTTCTTTTTCCTGGTTTTTGGTTCAGTACTAATTTGAATGCTTGATGACAACACAAAGTTGGTCTTTGAATAACCTAAGTTTTATCACAGTTATTTTCAGGTCTAAATCTACCTGCATTTACGCAGTGCTTACAGATAAGTAAGATACATTACAGTCCCAAGAACAACACAAGAAAGTTCAAATTAGAAGTAACTTTTGTTTAGAGAGAGATTTTTTATTTAAGGCACTTCCCAGAGAGACAAAGACAAACAGGAACAGAAAGCAAAAAATCATCCCCCCCAGGGTAAATGGCCACATCGCAATCCCTTCTCCTCCACTCACCTCTCAGGATTTTGGTCATGAACACACATGCACCTGGCTAAGTTTCAAGCTACCAGGTTTGGGATTTGAATCATGGTCAGCCATATGGGAGTCCAGTGACATAACCATTAAGTCATCTGCTGGTCCCAGAAATAGTTTTATTGGGAACCAGCAGTTAGCGTAATAGCTATGTTGCTGGACTGCCACGTAGTCAACCGCAGTTCGCGTCCCGGACCCAGTGGCTTAAAACTCACACCAGGCGCGTGTGCGTGCGTGCCCAAGATCCCAAGAGGAGAATGGAGGAGAAGGGACTGCGGCGTGACCATCCCCCCTGGGGGGTGATTTCTCGCTTTCTGTCTCTCTGTCTCTGTCTGTCTGGAGACCGCACACACCCTATAGTGAAAACCTCTCCAAAAAAAAAATAGTTTTATTAATAATCCATTATAAATTGTTACTCAACTATCAAGAGTACCTAGAATACAGTAGGTGTTCAATAAATATTTCTTGAAAGATGACTTAAGGAGACAAGGGCAGCAGAAAAAACTTTAGAGTCAAAACTAGATTTGTATAGCCTACCCTTATTATGGATATGACCTTGAATTAAGCTACTTAGTTTCTTCAACTTAAAATAAATAAATAAATAAGTGAATACCACCACCTATTGTACAGAGTGACGATGAAGGTAAAGAGATGGCATTATTAGTATTTCAAAATACAAACCTCATTGTTGGAATCGACTCTCATATCACAAAGGCAATGATTTAAAAAAAGAAACAGATCCAGCCCACAAATCAACCATTCACTGAACAATTACGTAGTAAGGATCTACTACATGCTAGGCACTGTAGTTACATATATCAGTAATCAAGAAAGACATAAATCCGTGCTCTCATGGAGCTCATATTCTAGTAGAATAGTCAACAAAATAATAAACATAATAAATAAATAATATGGATCTTAAAATACAGTAAATGTTTTAGTATCAAAATAAAGGAAATCAGGGAACCAGCAGTTAGCGTAATGGCTATGTCGCTGGACTCCCACGTAGTCGACCGCGGTTCGTGTCCCGGACCCGGTGGCTTAAAACTCACGCCGGGCGCGTGTGCGTGCGTGCCCAAGATCCCGAGAGGAGAATGGAGGAGAAGGGATTGCGGCGTGACCATCCCCCCTAGGGGGTGATTTCTCGCTTTCTGTCTCTATGTCTCTCTCTGTCTGTCTGGTGAGCGCACGCGCCCTACAGTGGAAATCTCTCAAAAAAAAAAAGGAAATCAGAGGATCACATGGTGGCACAATGGTAGTACGCCTGGACTTAGGTGAAAAAGATCGTAGGCTCACATCCCAGGACCTTCCTGAGTACACTGGGTGTACATGCTTGCCCATTTTCAAGGCTGACTGACTCTGAGAGTGGGTTGCAGCATAAAAACCCTGTCATAGGTGCTTGTGTGTGCGTGTGTGTCTCTCTCTTGCTCTCAAAAGAAAGAAGAAAAAAACACTTTACAAAAGAAAAAGGAAATAGGGGGCCAGCCAGGTTGCATGGTGGTTAGGGCAACTGAATCCCACATGGCTGACTATGCAGTTCACATCCCAGAAAGCCTGATGTATGTGTGTGTGCATGTGCTGAAAATACCAAGAGGTGAGTGGAGAAGAGACTATGGCATGGCCAGTCCCCCTAGGGGGGAGGGTGACCTATCTATCTATCCCTATCTCTATCTCTATCTCTCTCTATCTCTCTCTCTCTCTCTCTCCAGCAAATGCACACACCCTATAGCACGCTTTTTTTTTTTTTAAAGGAATCAGAAGGGTTAGGGATTGAGGAATTATAATTTTAAATAAATTGACTAGGGTAGGTCTCACTGAGAAATTACTTTGAAGCAAACAGTTGACAGAAATGAGGGATTTAGCCATGGAGGTATCTACAGAAAAAGCATTTCAAACTGAGGAACACTTAGGACAAAAGCCCTAAGGTAGAAATAGAATTGTCATTTCCAAGGACTAGCAAGAAAGTTATGTGAGTACAGCACAGTAACAAAGGGAGATGTAGTAGCTGAGATCAAAGAGGTTAACAGCAGACCAGGACCAGCCAGTGGCAGGTAGTTGGTTAAGGCGGCTAGATCCCACATGGCCAACTGCAGTTTGAGTTCCAGACTGGCAGCCTGAAAAACACATTGGGAATGTGTGCACACATGCATCCAAAATCCTGAAAGGAGAGAGAAATGAAAAAGAAGGGACTGTGACATGACTATCTGTCATGGGGGTTGCTTTCTCACTTTCTCTCTCCCCCAGGAGAGCACATATACCCCATGGCAAATTTAAAAAAAGAAAAAGAAAAAATAGGCCAAATAATTTAAGGCTTTATGCACTTTTACTCAAAGGAAAATGGGGGACCACTATAGGATTTTTAAAAAGAGGTATGATGAAGCCGGCAGGTGTCATGGTGGTTAAGACAGCTGGATTCCCTCATGGCTGACTGTGGTTCAAGTCCTGGACCTGGCAGCTTGCTTTCTCACTTTCCTTCTTTCTGTCTCTCTCTGGTCAACTTCAAAAAAATCAAATAAAATAATGACAGTGAATATAATTAAATAAAAATAATTCTTTAAAAAAATGGCTATCCTGATATGAATATCATACTTTAACTCTGAAATATTGATTTCCTTGACCAAAAATGAAGATTTTCTGCTGAGACTTCCACCTCCAGACTCATTTCTAGCGGTCTCTACGCATTAAGTGTCTAGATAGGTTCAAGTGAACAGTTTCCAATCATCTGAGTATGATTAAGATCAGAATATTCCTCTCTTCACCTTGAATGTCATGCACAAAGAGTGAAAACAGAACCAAAGAAAGATTGCAGATGACCTCCTTCTATTTGCCTCTGAACACTCAAATTGAACTTTGAGAATTAGGAAGAAATGCGCCAACCATCAGATAACTAGAAATCACCGCAGATTCACTAGGAATATGGGAAAGCAAGAAAACACCTCTCCTCGAAGGGAAAAGAATAACACCTCTTTTTTTTTTTTCTTTTTCTTTTTTTTGAGAGGTTTTTGCTATAGGGCACATGCGCTTGCCAGAAAGACAGAGAAAGACAGAGACAGAAAGCGAGAAATCACCCCCAAGGGAGGGTGGCCATGCCGCAATCCCTTCTCCTCTATTCTCCTCTTGGGATCTTGAGCACGCACGCACAAACACCCGGCATGAGTTTAAGCCACCGGGTCCAGGACTCAAACCGCAGTCAACTACATGGGAGTCCAGCGACGTAGTCATTACGCCAATTGCTTGTCCCAAAAATAACACCTCTTCATCCTCAGTACAATGAGGAAATGTCTGATAAGGTTTTAGAATGTTCATAATGACAAAGTTAACAGAGATGGAAGAGAAAAGGGACAATGAAATGAAGAAGACGCAGGAGAAAGGAGCTGAAGAGTTGGAGGAGGTGAGGAAATTCTTGCAAGATCTAAAAGAGAAAATACACACTCTAAAAAAGAATCAAATAGACTTTTTTTTTTGGGGGGGGAGAGGTTTTTGCTATAGGGCGCGTGCGCTCGCCAGACAGAGAGAGACATAGAGACAGAAAGCGAGAAATCACCCCCCAAGGGGGATGGTCACGCCGCAATCCCTTCTCCTCCATTCTCCTCTCG
>NW_006159782.1:2227606-2262800 GCF_000334495.1 Tupaia belangeri chinensis | reverse complement strand
AATAAATAATTCTTTAAAAAATGTCCAAAAATGTAAAATAATAATAATAATAATAAAATGAAATAAAAAAAAACAAAAACATGTAACAGGCACAATTACGGAAAGTCATCACGTAAAGTAGTATCTTTGACTTGCTTGACATCCAATGTACTTATGCTTTAAGAACCAATGTTGTGGGACCAGCAGTTAGCGTAATGGCTATGTCGCTGGACTCCCACGTAGTCGACCGCAGTTCGCGTCCCAGACCCGGTGGCTTAAAACTCACGCCAGGCGCATGTGTGTGCATGCCCAAGATACCGAGAGGAGAATGGAGGAGAAGGGATTGTAGCATGGCCATCCCCCCTGGGGGGTGATTTCTCACTTTCTGTCTCTCTGTCTCTCTCTGTCTGGAGAGCGCACACGCCCTATAGCAAAAACCTCTCCAAAAAAAAAAAGAAAGAGAACCAATGTTGTATGCTATAAAGATGTACAGTAATTAAATGTAAATTTTAAAAATAGATAAGAAAAAAAGAGGAATGACATGATCTGACTTAGGTATAGAAAGAATGATTCAGGCTGCTATGCTGGGAATATAGGAAAGGACAGAAGCTGGGAGATGAGTAAGGAGTTACTAAATAATCCAGGCAGCAGCTTGGATCAGAGTGGTAGTGGTAGCAGACATGGTGAGAAGTGTTTGATATTTTAAAAGGTAGATCCAGTAAGGATTCCTGGCAAATTAAACATAGAGTATGAGAGAAATGTAAGAGCTCAAAGTTCTGACAAGAGTGACTTGAAGAGTAGAGCTGCCATCAAAAGCTAAATGATGAATAGCAATTTACTGTATGAATAATAATTAAAAATAAATTTAAAAAATAAAATAAAGTTAAATAATTCTTTAAAAAAGATTAAAATGAATAGTTTACTTTTGATTTTGTATACATGAGCTTGAAAGTTGATTTTCTAACTTTTCTGACAGATAAACAGGCTTTGGCAGATTAAATATTTTTTAACACTTTAGACTTAATATCGCATAATAGATAATAATCCACCAATTTATTTTGCCTAGACTCTACAATTTTAGAAGAAATTAATAACAGCTGTCACAATTTGACGAGAATGTCAAAAAATTCATGGAAAATGACATTAAAGTATGATTTTATTTTGGCACAAAAAAATTTTACAACCCCTGCAGTTTTCATGATACACATTTTCTGTGAACTTTTTGAAGAATCCACATATAGAAGACAAACGAAAAATTCATAATATAGTTTGATGATTAATTAAATAAATCAAAGATCTGAATTAATGTAAAGGTTAAATCTTAAAGATCAAGACTAAAATCTATTTCCCTTCCCAGTTACCGGTAGGCAACCAAATCTCCATAAATGAGGAAGAAAAATAAAATAGAATGGAGGGACAGCAAGTGGCGTAGAGGTTAAGGAGATGGATCCCATGTGGTCAGCTGTGTGATTTGAGGCCAGGACTCAGTGGCCTGAAAATAACACTGGGTACATGTGTGTGCATGCCCATAATCCCAAAAGGAAAATGAAAGAGCCCTAAAGAAGAGATTGGTCCAAAGCCTGAGAACAAACAAATAATCTAGGCAGAGAAACAATACAGAGAAGAATCTACACAGGAAGGAATCTACACAGGACTACCACTGTAGTCCACATTCTGGTTCAAGGTCTTTAGAGAAATGGCAAAGATCACACCATCTAAGTGTTGGCAAGGGAGCATCCTGTGTCAACAAATATTTTCCAAGTGACCATGTACTAGATACTAAGGACACACAGATGACTATGATAAAATACCTATTCAAGGCACTGTGTGGTAAGTACTTTAGTAGAGGAGTTAACTAAAGGTTATGAGAGTATAGAAGGGAGACTAAAAGAGTGGACTTTCAAAATAAATTACTGAGAGGGGCTGGCAGGTGGCATGGTGGGTGGTTAAGGGTACTGGATTCCCACATGGTCGACCGAGGTTCAAGTCCCGGACTTGGTGGCTTGCTTTTTCTCTCTTTCTCTCTGTCCCTTGCTGGTCAAAACAAAATAAATAAATAAACAAGTAAGTAAAGTTAAATAAAAAATAATTCTTTAAAAAAATTGCTGAGAATCAACTTGGGATCACCACACTCACCATCTCTTACCTATCTCACATACAGAAGACTCATGTGATTTTCAGGATAAGGAAAAAACAAAGATGGCAGTCCTGGCAGGACAGAGACTATTGTAGCCTATTAGAATCAAAGCCTTGTTCTCCTGTATGGCTAGTTAAAAAACACATAGTTAAAGGTGGTTATGATTATTTCAGTCTCCTTCATTTCTTTTCCACAAAAAAACACTGGACCACAAAAAGCACTGTTCTAGTCCATCTATTCACTAAGTGCCAATCTCTAAATTTTGCGAGATAAAACTTAATCTGCTAAAATATTTGCTGAAAGAAAACAATGACTTCCCTTTCCTTACTAAAGGAAATTTTATGTATAGACTGGGCTATTTACAACAGTCTACGTTACAACTTTAACTTCTAGAATAAAACTAACCATAACCACTATCAGTCTCATGTGACTCTTCCTCTGGCTCAAATTCTAAGCCCTCTACCTCCCAAGACTCAGGAGTCATTATAATTCTGAGTCTTGGTTTTCAATTTACTGCTAATTGTGACTCTCAGGAATACATCACAAGAACTACAGGAATTTGCTCTACTAATCCACAAACCATATTTCAGTCTATAACGTCAAAAAGTATCATTTGCCTTTACACATCTCAAAGGGAAAAACTTAACTCTGATATACGAATTTTTACTTACTGGTAAGCTTTCTCTATCCAATAGAAACATATTTAACCATAACATAAGTCTAGCAAATTGCTGCTATTTCAGCAGTTACAATGGAGTATATGCTTTCAAAAGTAAGTCAGGCCTTGGGAGTGGATAAGCACATGGAAATTTACCAGCTGGCATCTACACTTAGATTCAAGGAGACAAAAGAAATTTTTGTTAAGGGGCTTTTCTGAGATTTAACAGTTTTTAAATCGACTATACCTTTCTTAAGTATTTACAGATGAAATAGTATAATAGTTGGATTTGTTTTTTAATCTTGAGGAGGAAGAGGGAGAATAAGGGTAAACAAGATAGGACATGTGCTGATAACATGCTGAAGTTGGGTGATAGGTCCATGGTAGTGGTTCATTACATTATTCTCTTTATTTTTATAGTTTGAAATTTTCTAAAATAAAGGCTTAAAATTAATTTTATTAATGTCATGATCTGGTTAACTTCAATCTACCAGAATAAAAGTTGCTAAGTTTTTTAAGACATACTTCAATTCTGGGACCAGTGGATGTCGTAAGGGTTACGTCACTGGACTCCCACATAGTCAACCATAGTTTGAGTCCCAGGCCCAGTGGCTTAAAACTCACATTGGACGCTTGTGCATGCATGCCTAAAATTCCAAGAGGAGAATGGAGGAGAAGGGATTGTAGCCTGGCCAACCCCCTGGGGCGTGATTTCTTGCTTTCTGTCTGTCTGTCTCTCTCTCTCTCTCTCTGGTGAGCACATGCACCTTATAGCAAAAACTCTCTCTAAAAATAAAAAGATATATACACACCTCCATTCCAACACTTATTCTTCACTGAATAAGTATTTATCGAGCATAACCACCATGTACCAGGCACTAAGCTGAGAGCTAAGAATAATACAATAACTTAAATGCTCTCTCTGAATTCAGTGGGTAATCTACTGTTATGAAAGAGGTAGGCACATAGTGTCACAGACTATTACCAATCAGGAACACTTCCCAGAAGACATACCTCTAAGTCAAATTCTGAAATATTCAACCACTAAAAAACATATCATTTCTTTTTAACCCTGCTGACTTTTATCTTATCGGTTGTCAAATCAGTAAGTATATGCTTCTTCCTTTAGAAATTAAAGTAGCCATTTTCTATAAGGCAGACATTAGGAAACTGTTATTCACTCCACAAATATTAAATACCATGTGCCAACACTTACTGCATAAAAAAAAAATAAAACATAATGTCTTACCCTCATGGGATTTATAACCTAAGAGTATAAGGAGACAAAACCAAGTAGGTAAACAAGACATTAACCAAAAAATTAATTACAAGGTCACTTCATAGCCTAGTAGTTAAGAGAACCTGTTCCCACATGGCTGACCCCACAGTTTGAATCCTGGACCTCTTGGTTAGAAAAATACACCAGGCATGTGTGTTATGTATGCCCCAAATGCTGACAGATGAAAAAATAAAGAGAAGGGATTTAGATGTGGCCATACCTGGTTGAGAAGTACTTTCTCCTCCCTCACTGTCTCTCTCTCTTTCTCTAGTGAACACATGTGTCCTCTGGCAAAAAGAAAGAAAACTTTCCTACAATTACAAACTTAATTATGAACGTCTCTAAGTTATAAAGGAAACAAAAAGAAGACTTTTTGATCAAAAAGTGACTACTTTTTAGGTGTGATGCTAAATTGAATAAGCTAAAGAAAAACCTGTGGATGAGAGTGTACCTGATTGAAGGGAAAGGGAGGCCAGATGAGATGGTTAGATCAGCAAAGATAACCTTGTAGATCATGGGGCAAAATCTGGGTGTTATTTAAAGTACAATGGAAAAACCACTGGAGATGAGGGCTTTAAGCAGAGAAATGACATGATTCCATTTATGTTTTAAGAATCAGTCTTGCTACTCTGGGGAGAATGAACCGAAAGAGAATCATTTTTTATAAAAAATCTTAGATGACTGAAACACCAAAATTTATTTTGGCTACTCAAAATCCTTTCTGCATTCTAGTATCAACACTAAATCTTTTAAATTACCCTACAGTAGTACAGGCTTCACCTAGAGGGCTTTTTGTTTGTCTGGGTTTTTTTGTTTGTTTGCTTTTGTTTTCATTTTTGTGTTTGTTTGTAGTTGGGGTTTTCTGGTTTTGTCCTGTTTTGCTTTTAAATGCTTCTACCAATGGGTCATGACCTCTGAGGAAGTCTCTGGGAAGCTGAAACAAGCCCAAATGCTTGGGGGTTAGCATTCCTTTCATTCCCGAATTGCCAAAGACAGATTAATTTTCATTTACTCATCTCCTATTCCACAATCAGCTTCTTAACTGAAAGGAAGAGAATGGGGACTTCCTGGAGTATTTCAGGAGACAATAAACCTTATTAAACATCTGATAAGAAATGAGATTGCATAACCTTTCTTCCTATTGCCAACTATGTTCTAGGTGGGGATTCCACGAAGAAAGCAATTCTAATTTTTCTGTCCAATTTGCCAGATCTCAGAAAGCTGCCTAAAGCAAACTCATTTACTCATTTAATTCTGCCTTTATTTAAAAAAAAAAAAAAAAAATTCCTCATTACAAAGTCTGAATAAGAATAAATTTCTAGTAGTATTTACAATTGATAAGGAAAGGAAAATAAATTCCACTATCAATCCCTGAAGAATGTGGCTAAACAACCTTAATAAAGGGACTAACAAAGTATGCTCCAAGAAATTTTATTTGGTTATTTGAAAAAGAGACGGGGGGAGGGGAGGCGACCCAGAGGTATAGTGGTTGAGATGGCTGGATCCCACACAGCTGACTGCCCAGCTCAAGTCCTGGACCCGGCGGCTTGAGGAACACCCTAGGTGTGGGTGTGTGCATGCCCAAAATCCCAAGAGAATAGGCTGTGGCGTGGCCATCCCCCATAAGGGGTGTTTTCTTACTTTCCATCTCTCTGTTTTCTCTCTCCCTGATGGAGTTTATGGGTAACAACCAAAAACATAAGCATTTATGATGGATAAGTGACTAATGAGACTTACACATGCTGTGTAAATAAACAGTAATGTGATAATGACTACAGAGACAACATTATGCTACCAGTCGTGTACAAAAACCCAAAACAATGGAAAAGACACCACCTTACACCCATTAGGACGGTTATCAAAAAATGAGAAGATAGGATGGGACAGTGGTAAAACACAACGCTCTGTGAGGCAATCTCACATAGAAAAGTTCAAAATCTCCCTCAGGACACCTGGTAACACTGGGTCTTGAGTCTTGATCACACTATCAAGACCCTGTTGAGGATACTCTTGTGTGTGTGTGTGTGTGTGTGTGTGTGTGTATGTGTGTGGTATATGTCTCTGTTGCTCATGAGATAAATAAACTTTAAAAACAGAAACTAACAAGTGTTGGTAAAATGTGGAGAAACTGAAATCCTTCTGCACTATTAGTGAGAATATAAAATTAAAGTACATTTTACATTGATAGTGAAAATTACTAAACAAGATTTTGGACCCATCAAAGGTAAGAAGTATCAGAATATTCCAAAAGGCATATAAACTTGTGTCCACTTTAATTCTAGTTTGGGCGTGAGTAGATAATAATTCTAGGTTGGGCAACAGTACTAATCAAAGCAGCATGTCATGAGAATAACTAGACCTTTCTAAATTCAAATAAGTCATCAAGATTATACATATATCCAATTCCAAAGGTCATTTCTTTCTCATTTCCATATTTCTGTTAAATTTCTCTCAGCATAGATGTAAACTGACTATTGTACAGGTAAAGAATGTTCATTAAGCTCTTAACTGCTCAGATTGCTGCCTGGGAACTGCCTCCTCTTCAGTTTCTGGGCTATTATCAGACAGAAGCAGTTCTTAATCTCCTAGGCTTCCTTTTCAGGAGAATGTACCAAGAAAAGGTGGGGGAGAAAAGACCTAGGCCAACAGTTATCTAAAGTGGTGTACATTTTATCTGTTATGGACTCGGAACACATTATTCAGCTGCACAATACAATGTACCATAAATTTACTCAGCTTCATTTATTTAATTTGCCTAGTTCAGATATTGTATTAGGTACATGAGAGATCAAATAATATCAATTAGTTACAGCTACTACCCCAATGATGCTACAATACTAACAGGACAAAAATGTCTGGGGGACAGTGAAATAATAAAAGAAGAAATCATATGAGGGCAATGTAAAAAGAGGTAAGTTTGAACATAGTTGAAGGGCCTAGATCCCACATGACTGATTGCACGGTTGGAGTCCCAGATCCAATGGCCTAAAAATCATGGTGGGTGTGGTATGCCTAAAATCCCAAAAGGATTATGGAGAAGAAGGGATTGCAGCATGGCAGCAATCACCTCCCAGGGGGTGATTTCTCACTTTCTCTCTCTCTAGCGAGTTCATGTGCTCTATAAGATGACTAAGGGGTGGGACCAGCAGTTAGCATAATGGCTATGTCACTGGACACGTAGTCGATAGTGGTTCGAGTCCTGGACCCAGCGGCTTAAACTCACGCCGGGCACATGTGCATGTGGCCATCCCCCCGGGAGGTGTTTTCTCGCTTTCTATCTCTCTGTCTCTGTCTTTCTGGCAAGTGCACACGCCCTATAGCAAAAAAAAACCTCTCCAAAAAAAAGAAAAAAAAAAGATGACTGGGGGGTAAAAAAGGAAAAGAAAGCAGGTCTGAGACTGGATAATTCCTTTGTATTAATGAAGGAGACCTATTTTCTAAAGGAGCTTAACCTCACCACAACTTTAAGACTGATCAAGGGGGTCAGCAGGTGGCGTGGTGGTTAAAGGTGCTAGATTCCCACATGGCCAAATGTGGTTCAAGTCCTGGACTTGGTGGCTTGCTTTTTCATTTTCCTTTTCTCTGGCTCTCTGTCTGATCAAAATAAAAAGCAATAATAACAAATGGAATTAAATCAAGAATTATTAAAAAAAAAAAAAAGAATGAACAAGGACAGGGCTGGGTTCAGTGGCACAGCAAAAACATACTTTTTTTTTTTTTTTTTTTTTAAAAGAGGACTAACAAGTGTTGGTAAAATGTGGAGAAACTGAAATCCTTCTGCACTATTAGTGAGAATATAAAATTAAAGTACATTTTACATTGATAGTGAAAATTACTAAACAAGATTTTGGACCCATCAAAGGTAAGAAGTATCAGAATATTCCAAAAGGCATATAAACTTGTGTCCACTTTAATTCTAGTTTGGGCGTGAGTAGATAATAATTCTAGGTTGGGCAACAGTACTAATCAAAGCAGCATGTCATGAGAATAACTAGACCTTTCTAAATTCAAATAAGTCATCAAGATTATACATATATCCAATTCCAAAGGTCATTTCTTTCTCATTTCCATATTTCTGTTAAATTTCTCTCAGCATAGATGTAAACTGACTATTGTACAGGTAAAGAATGTTCATTAAGCTCTTAACTGCTCAGATTGCTGCCTGGGAACTGCCTCCTCTTCAGTTTCTGGGCTATTATCAGACAGAAGCAGTTCTTAATCTCCTAGGCTTCCTTTTCAGGAGAATGTACCAAGAAAAGGTGGGGGAGAAAAGACCTAGGCCAACAGTTATCTAAAGTGGTGTACATTTTATCTGTTATGGACTCGGAACACATTATTCAGCTGCACAATACAATGTACCATAAATTTACTCAGCTTCATTTATTTAATTTGCCTAGTTCAGATATTGTATTAGGTACATGAGAGATCAAATAATATCAATTAGTTACAGCTACTACCCCAATGATGCTACAATACTAACAGGACAAAAATGTCTGGGGGACAGTGAAATAATAAAAGAAGAAATCATATGAGGGCAATGTAAAAAGAGGTAAGTTTGAACATAGTTGAAGGGCCTAGATCCCACATGACTGATTGCACGGTTGGAGTCCCAGATCCAATGGCCTAAAAATCATGGTGGGTGTGGTATGCCTAAAATCCCAAAAGGATTATGGAGAAGAAGGGATTGCAGCATGGCAGCATGGTCATCCCTCCCAGGGGGTGATTTCTCACTTTCTCTCTCTCTAGCGAGTTCATGTGCTCTATAAGATGACTAAGGGGTGGGACCAGCAGTTAGCGTAATGGCTATGTCACTGGACACGTAGTCGACAGTGGTTCGAGTCCTGGACCCAGCGGCTTAAACTCACGCCGGGCACATGTGCATGTGGCCATCCCCCCGGGAGGTGTTTTCTCGCTTTCTATCTCTCTGTCTCTGTCTTTCTGGCAAGTGCACACGCCCTATAGCAAAAAAAAACCTCTCCAAAAAAAAGAAAAAAAAAAGATGACTGGGGGGTAAAAAAGGAAAAGAAAGCAGGTCTGAGACTGGATAATTCCTTTGTATTAATGAAGGAGACCTATTTTCTAAAGGAGCTTAACCTCACCACAACTTTAAGACTGATCAAGGGGGTCAGCAGGTGGCGTGGTGGTTAAAGGTGCTAGATTCCCACATGGCCAAATGTGGTTCAAGTCCTGGACTTGGTGGCTTGCTTTTTCATTTTCCTTTTCTCTGGCTCTCTGTCTGATCAAAATAAAAAGCAATAATAACAAATGGAATTAAATCAAGAATTATTAAAAAAAAAAAAAAGAATGAACAAGGACAGGGCTGGGTTCAGTGGCACAGCAAAAACATACTATTTTTTTTTTTTTTTTTTTAAAAAGAGAAAGAGAGATTTTTGCTATAGGGTGCATTTACTTGCCAGAAGATACAGAGAGAGAGAAAGTGAAAAATCACACACCCTCCCCATGGAAGGGATGGACATACCACAATCTCTTCCTCCATTCTCCTCTCAGGATTTTGGGCACACGCACACATGCATCTGGTGTTTCAAACCACTGGGTCTGGGAATAAAATCTGGAATTTTTAAACTGTGGATTTACTCATAAATGTTGATAACCAATTAAAAATGTGTGTGCTTAGGAATAAATTTAATAAAAATAATTAAGTAATTAATTTAAAGAAATATGACCTTTTACACTGAAAATGACAAAATATTCCAAGAAAAGTTAAAGATCTAAATAAGTGACGATCGATCATAAAGCTGTGCAATCTTCCCCAGATAACCTAAAGATTCAGTAGGTTCCAAATCAAAATCTTAGCATAGTTTTTTTTGGTAGAAATTGATTTTCTAAATCTAAAATTTACATAGAAGTACAGAGAATAGCCAAAACAGTTCAGAAAAGAACAAACTTGGGTGAATTACCTGATTTCAAAACTTATAAATCTAGGGAACCAGCAGTTGTCGCTGGACTCCCACGTAGTCAACCGCGGTTTGCGTCCTGGACCCGGTGGCTTAAAACTCACGCCGGGCGCGTGTGCATGCGTGCCCAAGATCCCGAGAGGAGAATGGAGGAGAAGGGACTGCGGCGTGACCATCCACCCTGGGGGGTGATTTCTCGCTTTCTGTCTCTATGTCTCTGTCTGTCTGGCAAGCACACGCACCCTATAGCAAAAATCTCTCCAAAAAAAAAAAAAAACTTATAAATCTAGAGTAAAGAAGATAGTGTGATAGTCACATAAAAATGGAGGCTGGCCACAGTGCTGCAGGAGACAGTATGTTGAACTGCAGTACTAGAAGTCACATGGCTGACCATAAGTTTGGATGCTGAGTAAACCTGAAAACACACAATGTGCATGTGTGCCTAAGATCCCGATGAGCTAGAGGGTTGGAGGAAGGGGACTGCAATGTAATGAGACTCTGTCAATGGTGCCTATAGCTTTCTTGTGGGCACACAAATTCTCTTGAATTTAAAATATGTGTGTGTGTGTGTGTGTGTTTGCTAGCCCACGTGCGCATCATTGAAACACAATAGAAATTCAAGAAATAAATGCATACATAGATGGCTAACTGATTTTCGGCAACAGCTCTAACATAATCTAGTAGGGGAAAGGATAGTTTTTTCAACACGTGTTGCTGAAACACCTAGATACTTATATGTAAAGAAATGAAGTCATTGTTTTATATCATACACAAAAGTTAACATGAAATGGCCAATAGACCTAAACATAAAAACTATAAAACTTACAGCAGGAAGTATAGAAGAAATCTTTGCAATCTTGGGATAAGCAAAGATTTTTTTAGCACACAAAAACACTAACTGGGGCCAGCAGGTGATGTGGTGGTTAAGGTACTGGACCCCCATATGGCCAACCATCGTTTGAGTCCAGACTGGTGACTTGAAAATCATGCAGGGAGCATATGTGTGCATGCTCCAAATCCCAAGAGAATGGGAGAGGTAATGTGGGATGGTCATCTCCCTGGGGGATAATTTCTCATTTTCCCTTTCTCTCCCTCTATCTTTCTCAATAAGCTATCTACTCTTAAAAAAATAATAATTGAGTAGACACTTTACAGAAAAAAATACATACGTGAATGTTCAAAAGCATATAAAAAGATTCTCAGCATCATTAGTCGCCGGGAAATACATAATAAAATCACAGCGAAGGGAAGGGAGAGACAGTAAATGGCACAGTGGTTACATGGCTGGATTCCCACATGGCTAACCATAGATCAGGTCTTGGAACCGGTGGCTTGAAAAAAAACGTTTTTATATAATTTTTTTTTTTTTTTTGGAGAGGTTTTTGCTATAGGGCACATACGCTCGCCAGGAAGTAAGAGAGACAGAAAGGGAGAAATCACCCCCCAGGGGGATGGCCATGCCGCAATCCCTTCTCCTCCATTCTCCTCTCGGGATCTTGGGCACGCACGCCCACATGCCTGGCATGAGTTTAAGCCACCGGATCTGGGACTCGAACTGCAGTCGACTACATAGGAGTCCAGCGACATAGCCATTATACCAACTGCTAGTCCCTTGAAAATTATACCAGGTGCGTGTATGTGTGTGAACAAGACCCTGGGAGGAGGATGGAGGAGAAGGGGTTGTAGCATGGCCATGGCGGGGGTGATTCTTACTTTCCCTCTCATTATCTCTGTCACACTCTCTGGTGAGTGCACATGTCCTAAGGTAAAAACCTCTACAAAGTAAAATAAATCACAGTGAGATACCATTTCACACCCAGTAGAATGGCTAAAATTTTAAAAGATGATGGTGAGGAGTTTCGTGAATGTTGCTGGTGGGAATATGAAATGCCCAGCCACTTTAGAAAATAGTTTGTCAGTTTCTTACAGTTAAACTGACATATAATCTAGCAAACTTGATCATATGATGTTTATTATCCAAGAGAAAGTGTTTTCACAAAATGACCATGTGATTGTTCATAGCAGCTTTATTCATATAGCCAAAATATTGGAAACAATTCAAATGCTATCAATCGGATTACTATAGGGGGAAAAAAATGAAGGGCTAGGGACCAGCAGGTGGAATGGTGGTTAAGACACCCACATGACTGACAGTGGTTCAAGTCCTGAAGCAGCAGCTTGAACTCATGCCAGTCGCATGTGCGTCGTGCCCAAAATCCCAGAAAAAGAACAGAGAAGGGACTGCAGTGTGGCCATATTCCCTGGGGGGTGTGGGGGGGTGATTTCTCACTTTCCCTCTCACTCTGTCTCTCTCTCTCTGATGAGTACACACACCTAATGGCAAAAACCTTAAAAAAAAAAAAAAATTCCAATTTCCTGGCTTCTCTTGAAAAAAAAAAAAAAATCAAAAGATCAGCAATTCTGGGCCAACTACACTCCCTCATGACAACAATGTAGCAGAACTAACAAAAGAGATACCTTCCTTAGGGCGTGTATGAAGGGAACTCAGGAAGTTCGTGGAAAAAATGGAATTAAAATTTAAGTCTGGGGGCCGGCAGGTGGCATGGTGGTTAAGGGCGCTGAACTCCCATATGGCCGGCCAACCATGGTTCAAGTCCCAGACCTGGCAGCTTCCTTTTTTCTCTACCCACCTCTGTCCCACTCTGATCAAAATTAAAAATAAATAAATACATAAAGTTACATAAAATAACAATTCTTTTTTAAAAGTTTAATTTGGCACAAAAAATTTATAATCCAAATCATTTTTTCATGTGTTTTTCATGAACTTTTTGAATACATACTCTAATTTGCCACAGTTCCTATTACTCTTTATTAAAATCCCTAATGTACCAATTTCATTCCATTGAAGTCCTGCTTATAGCCTATGAACAGGGAAAGGCTTCAGGGATGAGGAAGGAGCATGATACAATGAGATTTGCTTTGGGGTAAATTTCCCATTTATTTCAAGAAAGAGAAAGACAGGGAGGGAAGGACAGAGGTAAACTCAACAGCACTTTACTGTGCTACAATTCCCGCCCTCCAAGCATTCCAGCCATTCAGGATCAGGGGCATGCCTGCTAGTGAACACAAGAGTGCTCAAGAGTGCTCAGGCAGAGCTAGGATCTGAATTCAGGGTCTTCCCAATTGGGTCCAAAATTGTGCTGCAGTGCCCCATCACCAACCTACTCTACTGCAGCTGAGCCTAGATTTAGGTTTTAAAACTCTGGCTTCTGTGAGCTGTAAAATGATACAGAAGTAACAAAACATTCTGAAAAGCTGACTCACATGGGAAGTTTTGAGTTTGCATCCAGACACTCACAGAACATACACGTGCCCATAATCCAGGGCTAATTGGGACTAGGGGTAGATTGCAATGTAGAAACCCTGTTGGGGATGCCTATCTTTCTGTCTCTCTTTTCCATCTGTCTCTCTCACTCATGGAAAAAGTGAGTAAACTTTAAAAAAAACGTCAGGGCCAGCAGATGACATATTGGTTATGCTGCTGAATTCCCACATGGCCAACCGCAGCATGAGTCCGGGACCTTTGAGTCTGTGGCTTGAAACTCACACCAGGCACATATGTGTGTGTGTGCCAAAGATCTAAGGAGGAAAATGGAGGAAAAAGGATTATGGTGTGGCAATCCTCCCTGGGAGTTATTTCTCACTTTCCCTTCTCACTTTCACTGTCTGTCTGTTTCTCTCTCTCTCCAGGGAGCACATGCACCCCATAGCAAAAACCTCATAAAAAATAAACAAACAAGCTCTGGCTTCAGTGTGAATCATTGATTAGGGTTGAAGGGAAGGATACATGCAAGAAAACTAAGCTTTTATTTAAGTGGTCCTAGGCAAGAGTATGGTTTGAACTAGCTAGAATAATTTTAGCAGATAAGAAGTTGACAAATGACATAACATTCATGGAGTGTTACCAACAGAAATTAATGATGAAATGGATGTTAAGAGGGAGAGGAAGATATCAAAGATGACCCTTCATGGGGCCCAGCAGGTGGTGTGGTGGTTAAGGCGCTGGACACTCTCACATGGCCAATCATGGTTCAAGTCCTGGACCTGGTGGCTTGCTTTCTCTCTCTCTCTCTCTCTCTCTCTCTGTGTCTCTCTCTCTGTGTCTCTCTCTGGTCAAATTAAAAGAAATGAATTAATTAATAAAAATTAAATAATTAAAAATAAATAAAATTTTTTTTTAAAAAAAGATGACCCTTCATTATTTCTGGCTTGTGTAACCAGGTAGACAAAAGTGCCATTTACAGAAATGGCAAACATTTGGAAGCAAAGCCACTGTAAGTAGGAAATGAAGATTAAGAGTTCAGTTTGGAATGTAAATTTGAGATGTCTGTGAGACATCCAAGTGGAGATAGCAAAGTGACTAGCATTCAGAAGCAATGGAGAGACAACATACATTTGGGAGTCACTGGCATGTAAATGTTATTTAAAGCTATAAAATTGGATAAGATCTCCCACAGAGAAAGAAAGGACATTCAAGTCTGAGTCCTGAGAAAAATTACACACTCAAAGCAGAGTTGAAGAACAGTTAGCGAGAGACAGAAAGAATGACAAGAGAGGTAGAAGAGTAGACTAGATACTAGAATAAAACTAGAAGAATAATGTCAAACTATGGTACTGACTATGTCAAATGCCACTGGAGAGGTAAAATAAGAATTCAAGGGCCAGCTGGTGATGCGGTGGTTAAAGCAGCTGGATACCACACCACTGACTGCACAGTTTGAGCGCCAGAGCCAGCAGCTTGGAAAACACACTAGGTGCGTGTGCATGCAAGTCTAAAATCCTGAGAGGAGAATGAAGAGGAAGGGGCTGTGACATGACCACCCCTAGGGTGATTTCTTTCTTTTTCTCTCCCTCTCTCTCCCTTGGCAAGCTCACAAGCCTTATGGCAAAACTCTGTGTGTGTGTGTGTGTGTGTGTGTGTGTGTGTGTGTGTGTATGTGTGTGTGTGTCTGTGTCTGTATTCAGTTCACTCATTAATTCATTAAAAACACAAAAACATCTACAACATGCCAAGTACTGCTAGTGCTGAGGATAGAGCAGTAAACAAAGTCTCCACCCTTGCAGAAACTACTACCTAGTGAGAGGAAACAAACAAGCAAATATATGGCAAGTGGTGATAAAATCTTCTGGAGACAGTGAAAGAGGATAAACGAAATAGGAGATGCCAGGGATTGAGAAGTAAAGCTGTCCCCCATCAGGACCAGCAGGTAGTGGTGGTTAAGGCGCTGGATACTCCCACAGCCGACCACAGTTCAAGTCCTGGACCTGATGGCTTGCTTTCTCACTTTCCTCTCTCTCTGTGTGTCTCTCTCTCTGGTCAAATTAAAATGAATGAATGAATAAGTAAATAAATAAATCTTAAAAAAAAAAAAAAAGCTGTTCCCCCTGTGTCCCCGTTTATGATAGAGTACCTGCACGAGAAGGAGAGAGAGAGACAAGGGCATCCTCCACAAGGCTTGGTCATGTCAAGATCCTGGGCATAAGTGCAGCATGCACGCACATGCACACAATGTGTTTTCAAGCTGACTCTCTGGTCAAATTAAAAGAAATGAATTAATTAATAAAAATTAAATAATTAAAAATAAATAAAATTTTTTTTTAAAAAAAGATGACCCTTCATTATTTCTGGCTTGTGTAACCAGGTAGACAAAAGTGCCATTTACAGAAATGGCAAACATTTGGAAGCAAAGCCACTGTAAGTAGGAAATGAAGATTAAGAGTTCAGTTTGGAATGTAAATTTGAGATGTCTGTGAGACATCCAAGTGGAGATAGCAAAGTGACTAGCATTCAGAAGCAATGGAGAGACAACATACATTTGGGAGTCACTGGCATGTAAATGTTATTTAAAGCTATAAAATTGGATAAGATCTCCCACAGAGAAAGAAAGGACATTCAAGTCTGAGTCCTGAGAAAAATTACACACTCAAAGCAGAGTTGAAGAACAGTTAGCGAGAGACAGAAAGAATGACAAGAGAGGTAGAAGAGTAGACTAGATACTAGAATAAAACTAGAAGAATAATGTCAAACTATGGTACTGACTATGTCAAATGCCACTGGAGAGGTAAAATAAGAATTCAAGGGCCAGCTGGTGATGCGGTGGTTAAAGCAGCTGGATACCACACCACTGACTGCACAGTTTGAGCGCCAGAGCCAGCAGCTTGGAAAACACACTAGGTGCGTGTGCATGCAAGTCTAAAATCCTGAGAGGAGAATGAAGAGGAAGGGGCTGTGACATGACCACCCCTAGGGTGATTTCTTTCTTTTTCTCTCCCTCTCTCTCCCTTGGCAAGCTCACAAGCCTTATGGCAAAACTCTGTGTGTGTGTGTGTGTGTGTGTGTGTGTGTGTGTGTGTATGTGTGTGTGTGTCTGTGTCTGTATTCAGTTCACTCATTAATTCATTAAAAACACAAAAACATCTACAACATGCCAAGTACTGCTAGTGCTGAGGATAGAGCAGTAAACAAAGTCTCCACCCTTGCAGAAACTACTACCTAGTGAGAGGAAACAAACAAGCAAATATATGGCAAGTGGTGATAAAATCTTCTGGAGACAGTGAAAGAGGATAAACGAAATAGGAGATGCCAGGGATTGAGAAGTAAAGCTGTCCCCCATCAGGACCAGCAGGTAGTGGTGGTTAAGGCGCTGGATACTCCCACAGCCGACCACAGTTCAAGTCCTGGACCTGATGGCTTGCTTTCTCACTTTCCTCTCTCTCTGTGTGTCTCTCTCTCTGGTCAAATTAAAATGAATGAATGAATAAGTAAATAAATAAATCTTAAAAAAAAAAAAAAAGCTGTTCCCCCTGTGTCCCCGTTTATGATAGAGTACCTGCACGAGAAGGAGAGAGAGAGACAAGGGCATCCTCCACAAGGCTTGGTCATGTCAAGATCCTGGGCATAAGTGCAGCATGCACGCACATGCACACAATGTGTTTTCAAGCTGACTAAGCCAGGAACTCCACAGTTGGCATGTGGCTTCCAGCTCTGTGGTCCAGTACACTACCACAGAGGCTAAACTATAAAGTTGTTTTTTATATATGGTGACCTCCCTGAAAAGGAGATATCTAAGCAGAAATCTTATAAAAAGTAAGCAAGTAAATCATTTGAAGATTTGAGGAGAGTAGGAAACAACAAAGACCTGGCAGACCAGAACAGCAAGCAAACCAGTAGGGCTGCAGCAAAGCAAGCAAGTTGGCAATACTGACTCTGGCTACTACGTGGAGAACAGATCATAAGAAATCAAGGGCAGAAGCAGGAAATTCAGTTCAAAGGAAGCCACTGTAATACACCAGGCAAGAAAGTAATGATGGTATGATGGTCAAAGGTGTGATGGTTGGTTTTATGTGTTAGTTTCATTAAGCTACAGTTTCATTATTCAATCAAACATTTATCTAAAATGTTGTGAAGGAATCTTACAGATATAATTAATGCCTATAATCAGTTGGCTTTAAGTAAAGGAGACTGGCCTAGATAATATAGACGGGCATGATTCAATCTGCTGAAAGTCCAAACAGAACTGAGGTTTCCCAAAAAGACTCTCCCTGTGAATGACAGTTTCAGTGCCTGCCTTCAGTTATAGCAGGTCCTTGACAATCTAGTGGATGTCAGACTTGCCTACCTAGCCCCCATAATCATGTAAGTGAATTCTTGCAACAAATCTCTTAATATCTTTCTCCTGCTGGTTCTATTTCTCTAGTTTAATTATGACTGGTTCAGATTTTTGGTATCTAAGTAAGATGTTGGTATAATAAATACCTGAAAATATGGAAGAGGCTCTGAAATTGGAGAGTGGATACAAAGTGGAAGGTTTTCAGCAGAATGACAGAAAAAACCTAGATTGCCTTAGACTGTTGGTAGAAATAGGGACATTAAAGGTGCTCGTGGTGAGGGCTCAAAAAGAAGTGGGAAGTACAGTAAAAAAGCCCATACTATTTTAAAGAAAAAAAAAATTTTTAAGGTTTTCATCATAGGGTGTGTGTGTTTGCCAGAGACAAACAGTGAAAGGGAAAATGAGAAATCATCCCCCGGGGTGGGGGGATGGCCATGCCACAATCCCTTCTCCTCCATTCTCCTCTTGGGATTTTGGCCACACATGCACATGTCCCCGGCGTGATTTTCAAGCTACTGGGTTCAGGACTCAAACTGCAGTCAGCCATGTGGGAATCCAGCACCTTAGCCACTATGCCATCTGTTGGCCCCAAAACTTACATCTTTAAATATAAATAAATAAATGAAAATTTTCTTTCCTCTTTTTTTTTTTTAACCATAGGACACATCTGGTCAACAGAGAGAGACAAAGAGAAGAGAGATGAAGAGATAAAGAGAAAGCATTCCCCAATGGAGCATGGTCACATCACAATCCCTTCTCCTCTGTTTTTCTATCCTGTCAGGATTTTGAGCATTTGCATATATAGGTATGTTTTTCAAGCCTCCAAAGCTGAGATTCAAACCATGGTCAACCATGTGGGATCCGACTCTCTTAACCAATAGGCCACAGAGCCAGCGGTCTTTTTACAATTTTATTTTTTAGTTATTTCTTCCATGAGCAAGAGAGATCGAGACAGACAGAACCCCCAGCCAACCAGATTAGAGAGGGTCAAAAAGTTCAGACAACAAATTTCTTACAGTTTACAGTGAATACATCTCTTCTTTGGTTATACTATTCATCTATTCATTGCCCTGCACTTTATCTAGCTCTAAATTTTAGGAGATGAAAGTTCAAACAAGTTGATTATTTCTTAAGTAGGCCAAAGGAAATAAGTTTAGGGTACTACCTTTTAGGCAAAAGGAGAACAGAATCAACAGGGGGTTTTCATTCACTGAACAATACTTATCGAGTATCTACTATATGCCATGCTAGGCAGTATCTAGGCAGTATAATGGATACTGGAAATACAGCAGTGAAAAAACAGACAAGGTCCCTGACTTCACAAAACTTACAATAACTAAATAAATACACAATTATATCACTATCATTGTAGCTGGTGTCGCAAAAGAAATTTTCTGGGCATTATTAACATGTATGGAATGCCTATCATGTGCTAAATAAGTTGCACGTAACATTATTTACCCCTTACAACTATCCTGTGAGGAAATGGGAAATTCAGAAAGATTAACTCCCTAGCCCAAGAATATAGTGTTAGTGAATGGTAGTGCCAGAATTGAAAACAGGTGCATTCAACTCCAAATCTATCAACACTACCTCCAGACAGCAGAGGAATCTACTACACTACTTTAAAACAAAACAAAATGCCCAGAAGAGGTAGAGGATCATGCAGGTAAACTTTTTAGAATCCGTGCTCTAGAAAGAGTTTGCTAAACTTTCTGAGCTCAACTAACAGAGGTAAATTTGGGGAGATTTTAGAAAATCCCTAACACTCTCCAAATAGAACAAAAGGTTACACAATAATTAATTCAGTTTTATTTAGTCATTCAACAGGTTATGTTGAAAATAAAATGTCATGAACAGTTTGTCCAAATTACAAATCATACCCAGTTCTCACAGATATTGATTCTGCCAGGTTCATCATCTTTAGAATCAGCTTTAATAAAGGTCAAAAAGAAAAGAAAACAACAAAAAGTTGTTGCCACAGAGTATATGGTTTAGGAAAAATATTTAAATAATGATCTGATTCATGGCAGATATCACACAAATGAATCATACTATCCTATGAATTTCTACTGGGTAAAGGAAATTCTTAAAATTATTTTTAATCAATACCAAGTAATTTCATTATGTTTTTAATATCCTGTTCCTTTTCAAAGGCCTCCTTACCCTCAAAATAAATCTGAACAAAAAGAAAATATGGGGACCGGGGCCAGCAGGTGGCGTGGTGGTTAAGGGTGCTAGATTCTCACATGGCCAACCATGGTTCGAGTTCGAGACCTGGTGACTTGCTTTCTCACTTTCCCTCTTTCTCTCTCTCTCTCTGTGCCTCTCTGTATAAACAAATGAGTAAAGCTAAATAAAATATTTAAGAAAGAAAGAGAGAAAGAAAAGTAAAGTGTGGGGACCAGCAGATGGTATAATAGTTACGTTGTTGGACTCCCACATAGTAACAACAGCATTTTGAGCCCCAGATGTGGCAACTTAAAACTCATGCCAGGCATGAGTGCATGCATGTCCAAAATCCCAAGAAGAGAATGAAGAAGAGATTGCAGCGTGGCCATCCCCCAGGGGGTGAGTTCTCTCTGGCTGGTTCTCAGTCTCTCCCACAAGTGCATGAGCCCTACAGCAAAAACATCTCTCTTAAAAAAAAAAAAAAGAGAATACAAAAATATAAACAAGATAATGTGAAATATTTCATTGAATCCATAAAATAGAATGAAATGTCACAAAATCTTTGGCTTCAATGCCACAACCTAAAGACATATACATGAAGTATCAGATTTAAGGAATAAAAGATTTCTGAATGGATGCTTTAGTTCAAGTGATTTCACATCACAAAAAATTATTATCACCTATAACATGGATAAGAAAGAAAATACCCATTACTTTTAATTTCTAAATTGCTTTCTCATCACTAACTCTTAAATGAAACAACATATATATGGCAAATTCAAAAGACAAAATATATCCACCATAAAACTAAACAGTAAAGACAGAGTTTCAAACATGATGACACCATTCTAACACCAAAATGCTACATGGTGTATTTGAAAGTATGAAGACAGGACAACTTTCCAAGTTCCTGTAAATTTTGTGGTAATGAAAATATGTACAAATTAACCACGATTAAGAGACCTTGGCATTGCTTACATCATTTACAATAAAAAAGATCATGAAACACTGACAAAAAATTCTAAAAATGTGGATATTATAGTATGCCCTTATTTGGTAAATTTTTATTGAGTAATTTAAGATGTGAAGTCTCTATTACAGTTTTCCATTTCGGGAATGACAACATGATACATATAAGGAATACTGAAAAAGATATTTTGAGAGCTAAAACACCTTGATTACTATCCCAAAGAATTTTCACTGTACCTGACATTTTCTCTAACTATGCAAAAGAAATTAAACAGGAACAGACATTTACCAAAGGCAAAGCTAGGCACTTCATATATTTTATCGTAGGGAGCTAAAATCATCCAATTCAAAGTAGATCTGGGATCAAATTCAGATTGTGATCTTCCTAAAATGGTTCCTCTCTCCAAGCTTCTCTTTCCTCATCTGCAAAGTGGTGCTACTACTTATTTCATATAGTATGAGGATTAATTGCATAGCACAGTGATTTATCATAAAGTAGATGACATTGTTACTCCCCTTTACATTTCTCCATCATCATTTATTTTTAATTTGCTACAGGGTGTGTGCACTCACAATACAGACAGATAAAATAATAAATCAATCCCCTTCCAGGGAGGATGGCCATGCCAAAATCGCTTCTCTTCCATTGTCCTCTCAGGATTTGGGGCATGCACATGTGTGCACGCAGCGTGTTTCTCAAGCCACTGGGGCTAGGACTCAACCATACAATGAGCTATGTGGGATCCAGTTGTCTTAAACACCAAGCCACTGGCTGGCCTGGTTTCTCCATAATCTTGGTAACAGCCTCATGTTGCAAAAATTATTAACTCTATTTCACAGATGAAGAAACTGAATCAAGGGACCAGAAGTTAGCGTAATGGCTATGTCGCGGGACTCCCAGGCAGTCGACCGCAGTTCGCGTCCCGGACCCAGTGGCTTAAAACTCACGCCTGGTGCATGTGCGTACTTGCCCAAGATCCCGAGAGAGGAGGACGGAGAAGGGATTGTGGCATGGCCATCCGCCCTGGGGGATGATTTCTCACTTTCTGACTCTCTGTCTGTCTCTGTCTTTCTGGCGAGCGCATGCGCCCTATAGCAAACACCTCTCCAAAAAAAAAAAAAGAAACTGAATCAGAAGAAGGTTAATATGGTAAACCTATGGTTTATATAACCAGAAATTGTTGATATCCAGAACTGCTCATATACTTAACCTTGACATGTTATCTCACTAGTTATTTTACTCTCTTATACTAGGTAGTTTAGAATTTCTCTCAAATTATACTGATTATACTTTAAATTCTAATACCAGACCAAAGATTTTTCAAAAAGCAAAAAAAAATCACCAATATTGTCTACACATACTTTCAGAGGACAACAACCTCTGAACAGCCTACTTGTCTTCAAATTCTCTAGAGAGAATACACTCTAGATTTCAAAATGAACTATTACTATCTCATTTACACAGGGAATAATTTCTAAATGCATATTTTTTAATTGCCAGAGGGTAGATGTGTGCAGAGAAAGAGAGAGAGCACTTGTGCAAGCACACCCCAATGGGAGTGGTCATGCTGCAATCCTTTCTCCATTTCTCATCCTTTCTGCTGGAACCTTGGGCATGTACGCAGTGTACCCAGCATGTTTTACAGGCTGGCAAGGCAAGGATTCAAAAGTGGTTGGCCATGTGGGCTCCCTTAACTACTAGGCTATGGGGTTGGCCCCTAAATGCATTAGTAAGACTGAGTGGAGAGCAAATTAATGAAATATATCACAAAAGTAAGAACATAGGGGACCAGCAGTTAGTATAATGACTGTCTCTGAACTCCCATATAGTCGACCGCGGTTCAAGTCCCGGACCCAGCGGCTTAAACTCACGCCGGGCATGTATGCGTGCATGCCCAAGATCCCAAGAGGAGAATGGAGAAGGGACTGAGGCATGGCCATCCCCCCGGGGGGTGATTTCTCGCTTTCTATCTCTCTGTCTTTCTGGCGACTGCACGAGCCCTATAGTGAAAACCTTTCCAAAAAAAAAAAAAAAAAGTAAGAATATAGCACTTGAAGGAAAGAAAACAAACTTTTCCAGCCTAGCCACTATGGGACAGTGACACTGCAAGTACTTTGCAAACTGGAAGCTATTATAACCAACCATAAATTCAGATCCCCAGGTTGGCCAGAAAACTGGCTGGGCACATGTGTGAATGCCCAGGATTTTGAAGAGCTGTAGGGCTTAGAAAAGGGGATTGCAGTATGATGAGACCCTGTCAATGTACTTTATCCATCTCTCTAGTGCACACTTGTGCACTCTCTATCATTAAAAAAGAAAGAAATTGTCACTATGCTCATTCTTCCAAGTACTCTACATATCTTCTATTACTGTTCTATAAACTGGCCCTAATCACCAGGTGAGGAACTGGTCCAAGTTCAGTCACTAGACGGTTATGGAACCTCACACCATTTAACATTTCAGTGCCTACATCCAACTAAATAATGAGAGCTGGGCTTGAGTCAGCACACAGAACTGAAGGCAACTTAAGTTATTAGTTCCACTAAAGGCACAATGTCAAATCACCTCATTTCTTCTTTACCACCTGCAGTGACATGGAGTTCATAACTCTATAGACATAACGTATAGTTAGTATTTTTAACATTCTCTGAAGTTTTTAACTTCAGCTGACCCTTAACACCACAGGTTTGAACTGTGTGAGTCCACTCATAGGCAAATTATGTTCAATAAAAAATACAGTAAAAAACAAAGTACAGCACTATAAATATATTTTCTCTTCTTTAGAATTTTTTCTTTTTTTGAGAGAAATTTTTGCTATAGGGTGTGTATACTCACCAGAGAGAGAGACAGACAGAAAGTGAGAAATCAACCCCCAGGGAGGATGGCTACCCAGCAATCCCTTCTCTTCCATTATCCTCTTGGGATTTTGGGCACGTACACACATGCACTCAGTTTGAGTTTCAAACCACCGGGTCTGGGACTTGAACCACAGTCGACCAAGTGAGGGCCCAGCACCTTAACCACTATACCATCTCCTGGCCCCCTTAAGACTTTCTTAACATTTCCTTTTTCCTAGCTTCCTTTATTGTAAGAATACAGTATATGATACACATATCATAGAAAATATGTTTATGTCATTAGAAAGGCTTCGGTCACAACAGCAGGCTATTAAGTAAGTTTTGGAGGAGTCAAAGACAGGAGCAGCAGTACACAGCTGCAATCCCCACTACTCAGGAGGGTGAGACAAGGGGATCATAAGCTCAAGGGTCAGTCTGGTCAATACAGTAAGACCCAGTCTGAAAGAGCCAGGCATGGTGACATGTACCTGTAGTCCTCCAGAGTAGTACTCAGGAGGCTGAGGCAGGAGGATAACAACAGAGCTAGACACTATCTTAAAAAACAAAAAAGGCGGGCTGGCAGGTGGCATGGTGGTTGAAGGTGCTGGACTCCCACATGGCTGACCATGGTTCTAGTCCTGGACCTGGCAGCTTGCTTTCTCACTTTCCCTCTCTCTCCCACACACTCGGTCCCTCTCTGGGGAATAAATAAATTAAAATAAATAAACAAAAGTAAATAAAATAATTCTTAAAAAAAAAAAAGGGGGGAGAGACCAGGAGGGAGGGTGGCATAATGGTTACATTGCTGGACTCCCACATGACCAACTGCAGTATGAGTCCAAGACTCAACAGCTTGAAACTCACTCCAGGCACATGTGTGTGTGTACCCAAAATCCCAAGAAGAAAATTTAGAAGGGACTGCTGCATGGCCATCCTCCTGGGGGGTGATTTCTCACTTTCTCTGTCTCTGTCTGTCTTCCAGCAAGCACACATGCTCTGTAGCAAAAATCACTAAAAAATCATAAAAAATATTGGGAACAGCAGATGGTGTAAGGGTTATGTCGCTGGACTCCCACGTAGTGGACTGTAGTTTGAGTATGAGACACCAGGTACGTGTACATGCACACCCAAGACCCCAAGAGGAGAATGGAAGAGAAGGGATTGCGGCATGGCCACGCACCCCTCCCCCCTTGCTTTCTATCTCTCTGTCTCTCCAGTGAACAGAGCACATGCACCCTATGGCAAAAATCTCTCAAAAAAAAATTTTTTTAATAAAGTAAATTAAAATTAAAAAGGGCCTGCTTGTGGCCTGCTGGTTAAAGTGGCTGGATCCCACACAAGGTTCCAGTCTTGGACTTGGAAATTTGAGAAACACAATGGTTGTATGTGTACACATACCCAAAATCCTTACAAGAAGGAGAAATGGAGAAGAGATGTGGCATGGTCACTTTCAGCTGGGGGTTGGGGGGGAGGTGCTTTCTCACTTTCCCTTTCTGTCTCTCTCTGGCAACTACACATACTCTCTGGCAAAATTAAAAACGAAACAAAAGAATTATATACAGATTTCCAACTGTACAGAGATCAGATCCCCTAACCTCCATGTTATTCAAGAGTCAACTGTAAATGGAATCTGTTTTTCTGTTTTCTCTGTTACATAAAACCAGAGATCTGGAGGCTTCAAAGTTGTAGAGAGCTTAATCCATTTCTCTTTCTACTGAAATTTCCTTTCATCCTAAGGTAATCAACCCTCTTTACTATAACATGACCAATGCCTCTAAGAGTCCATCCAAACTGATGGGGATTCATGCAATTTTTCCTTTCAACTTCTATACTCCAGATTTAGAAATATTTCATAATTTAACTTTCTATACCTTTTGAGCTCCCTCCTTCTTCTGAGTCCTTTTGACTCAAAAACACAGATACTTATTTTTATTGAGGCACGATGGCCATGCTGCAATCCCTTCTCCATTCTCCTCTTGGGATCTTGGGTGTGCATATACACGTACCTGGCGTCTGAAACTCAACCACAGTCGACTACATGGGAGTCCAGCGACGTAACCCTTACACCATTTGCTATTCCCAATTTTTACTAAGGGTACTAGTTCCACCTCTAAGATCCTTGAAAACACATATGCCTTTAAGTACTGCTTCTTGCTAAACCCATTCTGTAGACAGAGGACCCAGTAATTCAAAGAGGGACAAGAGAAGGAGACCAGCAGGTTGCATGGAGGTTATGGCAGTTGGAACTCATATGGCTGACTTTGTATTTCAAGTCTTGGACTGGGTGGCTTGAAACTCACAACAGATACCTGTGCGCGTGCATTCCCAAAATCCCAAGAAAAATAGAGAAGGGACTGCAGCATGGCCATCCCCCATGGGTGAGATTTCTTACTTCCCCTCGCTACCCCTCTGTCTCTATCTCTGGCACACAAATGTAGCCCACTGGGTCTTGTTTTATCTGTGGAGTTTGCCTAAATAAAGCCACAGGTTCACTATACTTTGTAAAATTAAAATTATTTAGCTATAAAACCTTGAACTGGAAACACTGATGTTGAAGCAGCAAAGAATGACATTTAACTGTCTCTTTCTGAACACTCATAAGAGTCTATATTCATTCATCTCTACTCTCATCTCGACCACCCATGGTCAATTCTACGCTACTGCCAAAAGCCAGTAACAGTGACCATGACTATCATAATCATAATGTGCATGCAAAACTGTTCTAAGAACTTCATGTATTTTTAATTTACTTAACCCTCGCAGCAGCAATTCAAAGAAATCACTACTGTTATCCCCATTTTTTTTTTTTTTTGGAAAGGTTTTTGCTATAGTGCGCATGCGCTTGCCAGAAAGAAAAAGAGAAACAGAAAGCAAGAAATCGCCCGCCGGCGGGGGGGGGGGGGGGATGGCTAAGCCACAATCCCTTCTCCTCTACTCTCTTCTCAGGATTTTTCGCACGCACGCACATGCACCAGCATGAGTTTTAAGCCGCTAGGCCTGAGACTTGAATTGCAGTTGACTACCTGGGATTGCAGCAACGTCACCATTATGCCATCTGCTGGTCCCTATTATCCCCATTTCACAGCTAGGGAGTCACAGAAAGATAAAGTAGTAAGAATGTAGTCATATACCCATATGTAGTCACATAGCCGAAGGTCACACATACTGCTAGCAAGTAGAGCTACTAGAGTTCCAACCCAGGCAGTCTGACTCCAGTATGCATACTCTTATACTACTAATACTCTGCTTGTCTAGTTCTCTGATAAGTTACTGTTTTTTTTCAATATCAAAAAATTACTCCATTCTCACCTGACATATAGAAATCAAATATTTGTCCTTAGTGTTAATGCTGGCCTAGATTACTTAAAACATTTATGTGCCATAATTGAGTACCTACTTCCACATATTATCCTCACACAGAAGGCACATAGTAAGCACATGATAAATATTATAAAGAGCTGTTAAAACAATAAAATTTGGGTCAGCCTATGGCATGGTGGTTAAGGCGACTGGATCCCACACGGCCCATCATGTGGTTGGAATTCCAGACCTGGCAGTGTGAAAAACATATCAAGTGCATGTGTGTAAGTGCCCAAAATCCCAAAAGCAGAAATAAATAAAGAAGGGATTGCAGTGTGATTTCCCATCAAGGATGATTTCTCATTTTCTCTCTGTTCCTCTTCCACATGTGTATACACCCTCTAGTTAAAAAAAAACTTTGGGGGGGGACCAGCAGTTAGCGTAATGGCTATGTCGCTGGACTCCCATGTAGTCGACCGCGGTTCGCGTCCCAGACCCAGTGGCTTAAAACTCACGCCGGGCGTGTGTGCGTGTGAGCCCAAGATCCCAAGAGGAGAATGGAGGAAAAGGGATTGCAGCGTGGCCATCCCCCCTGGGGGGTGATTTCTCGCTTTCTATCTCTCTGTCTCTCTCTGCCTGGCGAGCGCACATGCCCTATAGCAAAAACCTCTTTAAAAATATTTAAAAAAAGAAAAATAATTTTTTTGGAGAGGTTTTTGCTATAGGGCGCGTGGGCTTGCCAGAAAGACAGAGAGAGACAGAAAGCGAGAAATCACCCCCCGGGGGGATAGCCACGCCGCAATCCCTTCTCCTCCATTCTCCTCTTGGGATCTTGAGCAAGCACACACATGCGCCCAACATGACTTTAAGCCACCAGGTTCAGGATTCGAACTGCAGTTGACTACATGGGAGTCTAGTGACATACCCATTATGCCAACTGCTGGTCCCCCCTCTAGTAAATTTTAAAAAAGAATCTTTGCTAACTTCCTCATCTACTCAAAAGGAATCTTTTCTCCCTCTCCTCGTCATTTTGTATCTTCTTGAAACACTAAATTTCTATTTTACCTCCTTTACCCCTTGGTGATAGCCAGCCTCAAAATGGCTCCCAATGACTCTCACCTCGTGGCATTTACTTCTTGGTATAGTCCTTTCTCACAAGGTGTGGCCAACAGAATACTGGAGAAATTTCAGGATATGACTTTTGAAGATAGATCATAAAAGGCAATGTAGGGGCCAGGAGGTGGTATGGTAGTTAAGGCACTAAACTCCCACATGGCTGACTGTAGTTCAAATCCCAAACATGGCAGCTTACTTTTTTAAAGAAAAAAGAATTCTTATTTATTTACTTATTTATTTTAATATGACCAGAGAGAGACACAGTACGGGGGGAGGGGAGTGAGAAAGCAAGCCACCAGGTCCAGGCCCCGAACCACGGTTGGCCATGTGGAAGTCCAGCGCCCTTAACCACCATGCCACCTGCCAGCCCTGGTGGCTTGCTTTTTTACTTTTCCTTTCTCTCTCTCTTTCTCTTTGTGGTCAAATTTTAAAAAACAGTAATAATGATAATAAATTATTCTTTTTTTGTGAGGGGAGATTTTTTGCTATAGGGTGGGTATTTTCTCCAGAGAGAGAAAAAAAACAGAGAGATAGAAAGGGATTAAATCACTCCCAGGAGGGATGGTCACGTTGCAATCCTTTCTCCTCCAATCTCCTCTTGGGATTTTGGACACGTATGCACATGCACCCAGCATGAGTTTCAAGCCTCGGGGTCCAGGACTTGAACTGCAGTCGGCTATGTGGGAGTCCAGCGATGAAACTATTATGCCATCTGCTGGTCCCTTAAATAATTCTTTAAAATAAATAAATAAATAAAAAGCAATGTAGCCTGGTGTCGCATTACTTACTCTGTGGAAAGCCAGTTGACCTGCCATGAGGACATTAAGTAGTTCTGTGGAGAGGACCACATGGAAAGGAACTGAGACTTTCCGCTGACAGCCTAAACCAACCTGACAATTAAGAGTAGTCACCAGGCTGGCAGGTGGCGGGGTAGTAAAAGGTACTGGATTCCCACATGACCAACTGCAGTTCAAGTACAGGACCTGTAAGCTTGCTTTCTCACTTTCCCTTTCTCTCTCGCTCTCTTTCTCTCTCTCTCTTCTCTCTCACTCTCACTCTGTCCCTCTCTGGTCAAATTTAAAAATAATAACAACAAATGGAATCAAATAAATAAATAATTCTTTTAAAAAAAAAAAAAAAGAATAGCCACCTTGAAAGGACACAACAACCTCAGTCAAGTCTTTGGATGACTGCAACCCCAGCTGACATATTACTGCAGTCTCCTGAGAGACTTGAGCCTAAACTACTCAGCCAAGCTGCTCTCAAATTTCTGATTCACGGAAACTGTGTGATGTTTACTGTCTTAAACACTAAATTTTAATTTTTTTTTTTTTTTGGAGAGGTTTTTTTCGCTATAGGGCGCGTGCGCTCGCCAGACAGACAGAGAGAGACATAGAGACAGAAAGCGAGAAATCACCCCCCAGGGGGGATGGTCACGCCACAATCCCTTCTCCTCCATTCTCCTCTCGGGATCTTGGGCACGCACGCACGCACACACGCCCGGCGTGAGTTTCAAGCCACGGGGTCCGGGACGCGAACCGTGGTCGACCACATGGGAGTCCAGCGACATAGCCATTACACTAACTGCTGGTTCCCTTTAAATTTTTTAAGAATAATTTAATTTTTAAAAAATTTTAATTTGCTATAGGGCACATGTAGTCACCAGAGAGACAGAGAGAGAAAGAGACAGAGAGAAAGAAGGCAAGCCTCTAGTTCCAGAACTCAACCCATGGTCGGCCAAGTGATAGTCCAGCACCTTTAACCACCACACCACCTGCTGGCCCCCTAAACACTAACTTTTGAGGTAATCTGTTACACAGTAATAAACAGCTAACTTACATACTCTCCAAAACTGTAAGTTTCTGAGAACAAAGACTTATTTCCTTCATTCTCAAAACTCCATTAAGGCCTGGACATAAACAACACCCATATTTGTTGAACTGTGTCAGTGAGCCATTCCTTTTGTTGAACATTCCTTTTCTTACAAAATATATCCATTTATAAACTACTCATCATTACTATACTACTTCATCTTCAATTCATCAATGTCTTCTCTTTTTTCTTTTAAAGTCTTTCTGAAATATAATCTAATTAAAGCTTTTTTTCAGGAGAAGATGAAAATAATCCTTATGTCAATCATTTCCAACTATTAACCCTAGCATTTACACACACACACACACACACACACACACACAGAGTAAATATACATTTGTTCATGTTTACTTTAAACAAATATTTACTGAGTACCTACTGTGTCCCAAGAACTGTTCTTGAAGAACAAAAGAAACAAATAACCTGGTCCTTGGGGAGCATAAGGACTAGTACATGCCTTCACCACAGTAATCTCTCTAAATGTGATACAATAATTTTTGTTAAAATGACTTCAAAATTTCCACGTCCTTGGCCTAAAGGAAGTGGGACAAGTTGCTGAGAAACTGTACTCCATAAACTTGGACCATATCAGAGGCCTGGGTCCAACATAAAAGCCAGGAGTGGTAGCAGACATCTGTAGTCCTAGCTGGTGGCTAAGGCAAGAAGAGTAGCATGACAGTAAGACTCTGTCTTAAAAAAAATAAAAAAATAGGGGCCAGTAGGTGGCGTGTTAGTTAAGGGCGCTAGACTCCCACATGCCTACCCAACTGTGGTTCGAGTCCCGGACCCAGCAGCTTGCTTTCTCATTTTTCCCTTCAATGACCCGCCCCCGCCCCCCCACTGCTCCTCTCTGGCCAAACTAAAATAAAAATAAATAAATGCAGTTAAATAAAATAATATTTTTTGAGAGGTTTTTGCTATAGGGCGCGTGCACTCGCCAGAAAGACAGAGAGAGACAGAGAAAGCGAGAAATCACCCCTGGGTGGGTGGCCATGCTGCACTCCCTTCTCCTCCAATCTCCTCTCAAGATTTTGGGCACGCACGCACACACACCGGGCATGAGTTTAAGCCACTGGGTCCAGGACTCGACCGCAGCCAACTACATGGGAGTCCAGCAACATAGCCATTACGCCAACTACTGGTCCCAAAATAATTCTTTAAATAAATAAATAAAAATAAAAGGAGGGAGCAGGTCTGGACCCATAGCCCAGTGGCTAAAGGAGCAAGATCCCACATAGCCAAGGAGGGCCTGAATCATGGCCCTGTCAGCTTGAAAAACATACTGGGCATATGTGCATGGATACTAAAAATCTCAGCAGGATGGAGAAATAGAGAAGTGATTGCAACATGACCATGCCTCATTGAGAGGTACTTTCTTTCTCTCCCTCTGTCTCTCTCTGGCAAGTGTACATTTCCTTTCTGTAAATTAATCAGCCATATCTACATATTTTTTTTGCACACTTAAATAACTATTTAAGCTGTAGTCTCAAGAAAAGTCTACACCAGTTTAACAAACTTTATAAAGTTCCTCGAACAGAATCTATATGAAACAAGGTTCTCTATTTTTACTAATCGCTACCATAGGCCACTGTTCAGGAATATTACCATCTTTATAAGTATACAGATATCATTCAATGAAGTTAAATGTTTTATATGGCCTTAGTGACTGTAAATCAAATATGAAACATTTATGTCACAGAATGTAATTTGTAATAGATATAGTAAAACAGTATTAAGCACAATTTTCTAATCTCTTTCATATTTACTTCTACAAAATAGAATTAAAAGGAAAAACCATATTTCACCTTTTCTTTTTCCTCCTTAATATGCAAAAGAACCATGCACCTACCAGAAAGAAAAAGAGAAAGAAAGGAAAGTAAGAAAGCACACCCCATGAGGGATGGCCATGCTACAATACCTTCTCCTTCATTTCTCCTTTCAGGACATAGGGCCCAGCATGTTTTTCAAGCTGCCTGGACCAGAATTCCAACTGCATGGTCGGCCATGTGGGATCCAGCTGGCCTGCATATTTCACTTTTAAGTCAGAGATTCAAGTCCTGGCTCTGTAATTAATTGTGTAACCCTAGATGAGTTATTTAACTACCCCAAACTTCAATTTCCTATGCTAAAGAAGAGGTAAAATTCACCTCAAAGGTATTTTGGGTTTTTTTTTTTTGGGGGGGGGAAGTTTTTGCTATAGGGCGCGTGCACTTGCCAGAAAGACAGAGAGACAGAAAGCAAGAAATCACCCCCCAGGAGGGATGATCATGCTGCAATCCCTTCTCCTCCATTCTCCTCTCGGGATCTTGGGCACGCACACACATGTGCCCGGCGTGAGTTTAAGTCACCGGGTCCAGGACTCAAACCACGACTACATGGGAGTCCAGCAACATAGTCATTACGCCAATTGCTGGTCCCTACCTCATAGGTTTTTTATAAGGATTAGCTGATACATTAAAACCCTAGCTTGGGACCAGCAGTTAGAGCGATGGCTATGTCTCTGGACTCCCATGTAGTCAACCATGGTTTGAGTCCCGGACCCGGTGGCTTAAACTCACGCCTGTGGCAAGCACTGCATACGGAAGCCATCTTGAGCTGTCCGCCATCTTGAGCTATCCACCATCTTGGAAACCATTAGGCTTCACTTCCTCACTGAACAAACCGTCTCTCAGAAATCATGTGACCAACTGTTCTCCCCAGAAGTGGTTGGGTTTCTAGGCAACAGGAGAGATTCACCCACATCAATGATTGGTTCATGCTGCTCTATCTCATTTGCATTTCGGGCAACCAATTGGTGCCCACCAGCTATATATAACTGGCCATTTCTCCTCAATAAACGGAAGACGACGACCTGATCAGCACCTCGTATTGTGTGTGCGTGTGTTTGTCCCATCTCTCACTCCTTCCCCCAGGGAACCTGTTAGACTGTCCCGCGGGTCGGTACAACGCCGGGTGTGTGTGCTTATGTGCCCAAGATCCCAAGAGGAGAATGGAGGAGAAGGGATTGCGGCGTGGCCATCCCACTGGGGGGGATTTCTTGCTTTCTATCTCTCTGTCTCTCTCTGTCTCTCTGGCGAGCACACACGCCCTATAGCAAAAACCTCTCAAAAAAAAAACAAAAAACTAGCTTAAGGACTGTTACATACTGGGCATCAAGGAATGTTTGTTTCCTTCCCTTTCCCTCGGTCTTATAACCACTCTGTGAGCTTTGTAAGGAAACCCTTCTAAACTCATTTACTTCTGTTTGGAATGGTCTTCCTCTCCTTTATATGAATTATGACTTATTTCAAATACCATCTTCTCTTTGAAGACTTTCCATATGTCCAAGAAAACGCTTTCTTGACTTTCCCACACGATTCTGGGTTTGTACTTAGAACTGATTTCAGTGTGTTATAATGATCTGTCATGGTCTGCCTCAGACTACCAGCTCCTCATGAGCAGGACCACCTCTCACCTCGATAAAGCCAACTCTTACACATGGCACACTATAGGCATGAAACAAAAGGCTGCTGAATGAATAAATGAAGTCATTACTTAAGTAGTCCCATAATTACTACTGGTGACCTAAACTTTATGGTTTTGCCCTTTATGGGCTGAAATCCTGTTTTATGGTTTTTTGTTTTTTTTTTTTTTTTAATCTCTCCCTCGCAGTACTTGACAGAGTACTAAGGACATGGAAAGTAATAAAGACCTCTGGATGAGGAGATACATACTACTCTTCCATCTTTCATGATAAGATTCTAAATTCTAAAAAACTTACCCTAATGAATGCTACTTTTGGGAAGCTTTTTAAACACAGGCTTTGCTTAACAGTTTTTGGAAAAAACTGAAGTAAACACTAGAGCTTGACTACAGTCACATTTTCTTTGTATGCGTTTCTGAAGAAAGATGTAATGGTTTGCTTCTTTCTAGAACTTTTCATTAAGAAACTGAGTATCGTATGGGACCAGCAGTTAGCTTAACGGCTATGTCGCTGGACTCCCACGTAGTCAACCACGGTTCGAGTCCAGGACCCAGTGGCTTAAACTCACGCCAGGTGCCTGTGCGTGCATGCCCAAGATCCAGAGAGGAGAATGGAGGAGAAGGGATTGTGGCGTGGCCATCCCCCCTGGGGGGGTGATTTCTCGCTTTCTGTCTCTCTGTCTCTGTCTGGCGAGTGCACGTGCCCTATAGCAAAAACCTCTCCAAAAAAAAAAAAAGAAAGAAACTGAGTATCATAAATCCATTTACTTGATTCCCTGTGAAAAATGCAAATGACATTAGGCAAAACTTAAGTTTAATAACTTTCAGTCAAAGGTTCCCCACCCTGCATTCATAGGGCAGTAGGCCAGCTGGCTGTACCGCTCACCCCTGGGAGGTCGCTGCTTTTGATCAGTAAAACTGCATAACTGAAACTGGGAGCTTTATGGGGTCTTTTAAAGTAAAATACATTTTATTTCTAATAGAAAGTAAAGTTTATGTTGCAGGCTTTGGCTTCATGGACAAAAGATTCCGAAAAGATTTTAAAAACTAGCAACTTGGGGACATTCCAAACATCTTATGGGTCTAAAACTATGTAAAAACACTGAAGCGTAGGTGTAATTTCATTATAACACTTAAATGACGTATTTCACATTCCTGTATGCATACACCTCGTGCCAAGTATAGGCTGGTAAGAAGCTAACTGTCCACCAAACTGCCCTTAAGTTGTGCTATGTAACAGGGAGAAAAACACAGAATTCCTAACAAAGCTAAGTCGGACTACTGCTTAAAAACAAACTGGTCTTATCAGTGTTCTCAAAATCCCAACAACAAATATTTCTTGGGTCCTTACTACGTGCAAAACGCACTGTCATACATTTTATGTGGGTTATTCCATTTAACAATTATGACAACCCTACATGATAACCACTATTATCCCCATTTTTCAGGTGAGAAACTGATGTCCAAGACTATGTAGATAGCAAGTGGCAGGTTTACCAGTCTGACTCGAAAGCTCCAGTCCTAACCACTACAGAGTATCAATGCCTTCTTACAGTACCGCCGGGGAGGGCTGGCGGGGAGAAGTCAGTGTCCTAAAGGACAGCCACTTTCTTAAAGAGTAAAGTCCTTAGCCATAAAGTTTCAAACCTGCAGAGCACCCCGTACGCCTGACGGTTTTCAGGTATACATGCCTGCTACCTATACGGGCACTAACAAGTCCAGATGAGCCTCCCTGCCTGGGAATCCTGGGAACTGCATGTGCACAGGAGGGTTAGCACGAGATCCCGATTCCCTGTCCCCACAGTCCTCACGCGGCCGGGACGCGGCGAGGGCGGGAACCTCCGTGCCTCCCGACCCAGCGCCGTG
>NW_006159782.1:2222548-2226514 GCF_000334495.1 Tupaia belangeri chinensis | reverse complement strand
GTACTGGCCAATCAGAGGCCTAGTCGAGCCGGGATCGGCGGACTTAGGGGCGGATCGAAAGGGAAGGTGAACGAGGGAGGCGAGGACGAAGGCCCAACTTCGTGTGATTGACAGCATAGTGCAGCCAATGAGCAGCGGGGAGATGACCTCATCGCGGAGGGAAGTCTAGAACTGGCGGAGCAGCGGCGAGGAGGTGGGAGGAGGTCCGCGGCGAGCTGGGGGCGGGGCGCTGGGGCCTTAAAGAGGCCGCAGCCCGTTGGTCACCCTGTCAAGGGAAGGGCGGCGGACCCTGCTGGACCTTGCCAAGTTGTGGGATACCTGCCCAGCCTTGAGCAACTACTGCATTAATCCTCCAGATTCCATTCCGACCCTTCTCGGGGCCTGAAGGGTCTCTGCCTGGGGCTCCTAAGTCGGTCATTTCACGTTCACGCTTCCCAAAAGGAGACAATAAATTCCACTCTGGCCCTGAGCCCTGAATTCCCGTTACAATCCCCGCCCTACCCAGGCCCTTGTTTCTGAGTCAGTTTCCCCAACGGTGAAAGGGAGGTGACAGACACCTACCTCTCCTCCCCACCTGCCTAGAATGTTGAGATCATCAGTAGCAAGAAAGTGCTTTGGGTTTGGAGAAGGAAAGCGCTGAATGAACCCTAGAGCCTTGCTACTCGAAGACCCCAGGAAGCGCATCTGTGAAAGGGAGGACTGCCCCAGAAGACTACAGAGGAGTCTTGCAATTCCGAACTTCTAAAATGCTGCTCAGTCCGGTATCCATTCATGTATTAAAGGTCTGTGTGTTGTGTATATGTATATGGTCTTGCACACGTGCAGAGACCACACACTCAAGTCACCTGGGCCATGACTTCAACAAGGAAAAAGAATGCAGACTTAATGGAAGAGAGAAAAGTTAAACAGAACCCCTCTGGGAAGAATCGTGGTGAAGGCCAGGACTTCCTGTCTCCTTCTGCCACCTTCAGCAATGGGAGGGAAAAATGCCTCCAACTCGGTCGGTTGGAAAAGTGGGCAATGTACTTTCTCCAAGGCTTCTTGGGAATGGGATCACTGGCAGAGTTGAAGGAAGGCATAAGAGTAGCTAGAGGAAGAAGAGAACAGAGACATTCTTCTAGTTTACAGGGGACCTTTGTGAGGACACAAAAACCAAAAGAGGCAGCTCACTTTACATTCCCAAGTAGAGTAAATTCTCCCTCATTGGCCTCCTAGACTGCCCCTTGAGGTAGCTCTCTGAGGGAGGGCAGGAGAAGTATTGTACTGTCCAAAAGCTGCAAACGCCAAGCTGCCCTGGATATTCCCAATTATTCATCTCTAAGTCAGCTTCAAGTTCACTCCTACATGCTTGTCACAGAACTCTGGAGTTAGGCTGGCTCCTCATGGTTCTTATCACAAGGCAAGAATACTTCCACATGCCTTGATCCAAGTATTTATTCAGTAAGTATTTCTTGAGTAAGATGGCAAGGAGGGGCAGGCAGGCAGATGAGACGCAGTCACTGCCCTGGGGGTGCTTACACCAAACCGAGGGAAGCTAAGGCACATGCTACAGCAAGGCTATGTGCCCAGGTATCATGACTAATTCATGGGACGCAGAAGCGCGCCTTAGAGGAGAAAGTACTGCCTTGTTGGAACTGTAAGGTGGAGCAGATTTCCCAAGACAAGTTCAGGGTGGGGCATTCCAGATGACTTGCACCCAGACACAGCCCTGGTGAAAAAGCTCAAGTAAAAAGGAAACCCAGCGTATTTTCTCAGTCATGGAGGGTGATACACCTGTGCATAGCAGAGACTACACGCAAGCATTCCAGATTTTGCAAATTCACCACCTCATAATCATTGACCCTAAATCCTAATGTTAACCTCTTTTTTTTTTTTTTTTAGGGTACATGTGCTCACCAGAAAGAGACTGATAGTGAGGGGCAGAAGTGTGGAATAACCCTTCAGGAGGGTGACAGCCATATTACAGTCCCTTCTCCTCCATTCTCCTCGTTGGATTTTGGGCACCTGCCCAGCCATGTAGGAGTCCAGCACTTTAACCACCATGCCACCTGCTAACCCCAATCCAGTTTTTGTTTTTTTAATTGCCACTGTCTGGAGAGAGAAAGGGGGTGGAGAGGCAGAAAGGAGAAAGCATTCCCAGTGGGAAATGGTTATGCTGCAGTGCCTCCTCCATTTCCCCATCCTGTTGGGATTTGGGGCACACATGCAAATGTGTTTATCAAGCCTCATGACCAGGATTTGAACAGTCGGCCATGTGGGATCCAGCTCCCTTAACCACTAGGCTACAGGCCAGCCTAATGTTGTCTTCTAAAGCTTCACAGAACATGTCTAATGCTATTTCATCCCTTTTTCCAAATCCTCTACCCCTCCCCCAAAACCACAGGGATAAAGTCCCTTTATCTTGTCATTGTTCCTCAGATGATGATTTTCATGCATCTCATTATCCTATTGCCTTCATATGAACATCCTTCGGTTTGTCAGGATCTACCAGGGATGTGTGTTTTTTTTTTCCTTCCAGCAAACATTCTCTTTCTTTGCTAATAGGACCCTCCGTTCTTCTGGGGAAACATCCCTTCCCATGCCTTGTCTTATGGCTGCCACAGGAATGACTTTACTACTCCCCTTCCTAGGGGCGAACACAGCTCCCTCCTGATCAATCAAAATACTGCCACCTCCCCGACCACTTGTAGTGATTGGTTTAGGGAAAGTCAAGAGATCAGAATGAATCTTAGGAGCGTCATTAGAATGGCTGGGATGAAGAAATTCTCTTTGGGGGGCCAGCAGGTGGCATGGTGGTTAAGGGCACTGGACTCCCACATGGCCAACCATGGTTCTAGTGCTAGACCTGGTAGTTTGCTTTTTAACTTTCTCTCTCTCACTCTGTCCCTCTCTGTTCAAATTAAAATAACTTAATAAAGTCAAAATTATATATATATATGCATATATACTGGAAGTAAGCACAAAGTACCACAAAGAGAATAAAATCACCACAAAATCAGTCAGAGCTGAGATACAAAGATCACAATAGATGATGACCTGAGAACCTGGATCTAGTTATTTTCTGGCTATTCAAGTTCATAGATGTCCTGGGACGAAGTCTCTGAGAAACAAAGCCTGTAAGAGAGATTCAGTGAATAGTCTTTATAGAGGGAGGAGAAACCTGTAAGGGAGGAAGTTGAGCAAGACAGGGAAAGGCTGAGCAAGGCCCAGCTTGATCTTGCCTTGGCCTAATTCACAGTTCAGAGCTCTGGAACATGAACATCATGAATGCACCTCTTGAAGGATAAGCAGCTTTTAAAACCCAAGTATTTATCCATCAGTGGCTGTGCCCGCACCCACTCCCTCAAAAAATAAATTTAAGGTCCACAAGGCTGCTCCTTTCTCTTTTTTAATGAATTATTTATTTAATTTTATTTATTCATTCATTTATTTTAATTTGACCAGAGAGAGAGAAAGAGAGAGGAAGTGAGTACAGGGCTCAAACCATGGTCGAGCAACGTGAGAGTGTCCAGCGCGTTAACCACCAGGCCACCTGCTGGTCCCAAGGCTGCTCCTTTCAACTGAGGGCATAGAACTTCAGACAGCAGAGAACCCTTTGCAGTCAATACTCATAGCAGCTGAGGGGTAGATGCACTGGCCCGTTTGGGAGATCTGGGAGGGTCACCACGGGTGTCTATCACTGAGCCAATATATTTCCTTCCAATTTGGTTTTCTGTTGCTTGCAGCTAAAGTGTAACTATGTGAAATACTCAAGTGTGACCTGATCACCGTAGTACAGTAAGACCATGGCCTTCTTTGATCTAACTCCCTACACTTGTTATCATGTTATACCTTTTTTATTTGTATTAGCAAATTTAGTGACTACGATGACTCTTCAGCTCATATAACTGACTTTACATCCGATCCTTCCAACCCTTTTCCCCCTAAAGCTTTTTCCCCACAAACTGATAATAGGCCAGATTCACT
>NW_006159782.1:2207159-2222517 GCF_000334495.1 Tupaia belangeri chinensis | reverse complement strand
GTACTTCTATAATTAATTCTTTAACACAAATGTAGGAGTTTAAGCCTAACCCTGCTAATAATTAATAACCAGCTGTCACTTTGTCTATTTCTAGCCATTGCTGCTGCTTGCTGAGCACATGTGCTGATTCCGTTCAGTCACCTCTCCAACTGGCCGGCACTGCTAAATTTATTGCTATTATGAAAGGGGCAAACCCAATGACTGAGACCTTCAGCAAGCCACTAGACTTATTTCCTCTCCTTCAAATCTGCCAGTCCATACTCCTGGAACATTCACTCCCTCTCTCCTTTCTCCCACCATTTCTCCCACCCCCGTCTCTCTTCCTGCAGAATCTTTCTAAAGATATTTCCCAGAACTTGACCAACCCTAACTTCAGCACACCTTGCTCTGTCTTGTTGCTCCTTAAGTCTTTGTTCAGGTTAGTCTTTTTGCCTAGAACATCCTCTCTTTTACCTTCATCTATTCAAATACCAACTTACATCCAACTTCCTCCAGGAAGCCCTCCACTATTCCTCAGATTCAAGTGGGTCTTTTCTTTGGCAGTCTGTAGCTTCTACTGTGCCAAACACAATGCTAAGCATACTAAGTGCATTATCTTGTTTCACCCTTGTGGTCACCCTGAGGTGGGTGCTTTACGGTCTCTATTCCCCAGATGATGAAAGTGAGGCTTAGGTTAATTAACTAACTTGCCAATATCACACAGCTAAAAATGAGCGAAACCAGGATACAGGCAGTAACATCAGAATTCTGGATGCAATTAGTGAACATTTGTTGGCCACATACAAGGAACTGAAAGAACTATAAAGAAGTGCAATACACGACCTTTTCCCAAAATCAAGAACAGGGTCCATAAGTGATGCTAATACCTATCATGTTGTAAGGACTCAAAAATGAAGCAAGAGAAGGGGAGAATTTATGCCTGGTAGGAAACCGAGTAAGGCCACTCATAAGAGTTTATGTTTGATAGGTAGGAATGAGGTGGGGCCCTCCAACTTAGAATACCATGAGTAATGGGGTGCAAGAAGGAAAGCACAGGACTTGTCTGAGCCAAGGAGTGTTCCTGCTTGCCTTGAGATAAGACTTGAACATTTGTTTGCAGTCCTGTTGTAAAAAGTAAAGAAGGGCGAAGGCAGGGAAGGCATTGTGCTTTTGGGAAAAAAAAATCTAATCTAGGTCTTAAGATTTGCCTGGTGGGGCATGGTGGTTAAGGGCTCTGGACTCCCACATGACCGACTACGGTTTGAGTCCTGGATCTGGTGGCTTTCTCACTTTCCCCTCTCTTTCTCACTCTGTCCCCCCATGGTCAAAATTAAATACAGGGAACCAGCAGTTAGTGTAATGGCTATGTCACTGGACTCCCACGTAGTCGACCGCGGTTCGCCGGGCGCGTGTGCGTGTGTGCCCAAGATCTCGAGAGGAGAATGGAGGAGAAGGGATTGCGGCGTGACCATCCCCCCTGGGGGGTGATTTCTCACTTTCTGTCTCTGTGTCTCTCTCTCTCTGTCTGGCGAGCGCACGCGCCCTATAGCAAAAAACTCTCAAAAAAATTTTTAAAAAAATTAAATACATAAAATTAAATAAAATAATTCATTAAAAAAAGATTTGCCTGGTACTTGTCAACTGGATTGGAAGGAGACTGGAAAGGGTTTGGAAAGATCATTTCAGAGGCCACTACATTTTCCTGCCAGGAGGACAATCTATAAAGGTGGAGAAAGAGAGCATGGATTTTTTTCCCCTTTACTCTGTAAATGCTTTAGATCTCTCTCTCTCTCTCTGCCCCCTAGATATCATAGCATCTTTGGGAGGTGGTGGTCACTTTAAAAAAAAATAGGCCCATAAGCACTAAACTGATAACAATTTTCGATACATATTAAATACTCAGCAAATATTTTTGGTATTACATTTAATGCATTAGCAGGATGATTAAAATGGGGCTCTGTTATTATTATTATTATTATTTTTTTTTTTTGGTGGGGTGGCTATAGAGCACAAGCATTAGCTAGAGAGAACGAGAGGGAAAGTGAGAAATCACCCTCCAGGGAGATGGCCATACTGCAATCCCTCTCCATCCTCCTCTCAGGAGTTTGGGTACACACACACATGCCCAGCTTGATTTTCAAGCCTCCAGGTCTGGAATTCCCTGTAGTTGGCCATGTGGAATTCAGCACAGCACTTTAAATTCCATGCCACATGCTGGCCATGTTTAAATGGTTTTATAGGAACTCAGGCCACGTCTAGAAATGCAACCATCAATAGTACTGCTTGATCAAAAGTTGGCTAGTTTTAATTCAGCATCCTATACATCATCGTTTCATTCAATTCTCCCAACAACACCTTATGGTAGAAAATGGCATTATCCACATTTTAAAGATGAGAAAAACTGAGTGTCATGTAAGCAGGATGACCACCCATCCCAGTTTACTGGGACTGAAAGGTCAAGGAGCTAAAACTCTACAGTCCTGGGCAGACCAAGAAGTTTAGCCACCTTACCAAGAGACCTTGCCACATATCACATAAACCAGATCAACTCAACACAAATTTGACCAAACCAAACTCCCCACCAGGTTCTATTTCAACTTTCTGATCATTGCAATCAGTATAATATCTTCTTTGGTTACTTTTGGAAGACAATCCAAATATACACTTACAGAGTGAGCAGGTGGTATGGTGGTTGAGGTGCTAGACTCCCACATGGCTGACTGCGATTCGAATCCCATACCTGGCAACTTGCTTTCTCACTTTCCCTCGCTCGCTCTCTCTCCATCTCTGATGAGCGAGCGCATGTGCCCTATAGCAAATTTAAAAATAATAATAATGAATAAAATTAAATAAATTTAAAAATATATATGCTTATATTGACTGGGACTCACGTGCTTGGGACATGCTTAAGACTATAGTACCTAGAGTAAGACAGAGAATTCGAACACGGATGTGACAGAAAGGAAAACCAGACCAGGGAATGTCTTCCTTTGAGGACATCCTTACTGAAAGTTTCAGCCTTATACGCAATTCTTTGGTGCCGCCTGGTGGTTGAGGTCTGTAACCCCTTTTTTATCTCCCGGACTAGACAGGAGGCAACGCTAGTGAACACCAAGCTGGAACTGAACTGAAAGTTAAATTGTTGGTAAAGCATAAAGATTTTGTTTTTAAAATAAGAACTAACAAAGCTTTTGTTCTTACATGAAATAAAGCCAGACTTTCACAGTCTAGGATGAGGAGAATCATACACAGCATTCATCTTTTTCTTTTTTTTTTTTTTTAGAGGTTTTTGCTCTTAGGGCATGTGCACTCCCCAGAGACAGAGATGGTGAGAGGGGAAGTGGGAAATCGCCCCCCAGGGAGGATAGCCACACCACAATCCCTTCTCCTCCATTCTTCTCTTGGAATCTTGTGCACGCATGCACATGAGCTCAGCATGAGTTTCAAACTGCTGGCCCCGGGACTCCAACCACGCCTACCCATGTGGGAGTGCAGCGGTGTAACTGCTACTCCATGTGCTCACCCCAGACATAACATTTAAGTGGATGCCAATAGAAAAAATCTCAGTGATCAAGATAAATAATATTTCAATGAAATATTTACAAGTATTAAAATTAATACTAAGAATGATAAATTAAATATCAAAAAAAATTTTGGAAAGGTTTTTGCTATAGGGTGCGTGTACTCACCAGAAAGACAGAGAGAGACAGAAAATGGGAAATCACTCCCCCCAGGGGGGATGGCCACGCTGCAACCCCTTCCACCCCATTCTCTTCTTGGGATCTTGGGCACACATGCACATGCACCCAGCATGAGTTTAAGCCACCAGATCTGGGACTTGAACCGTGGCCAACTACATGGGAGTCCAGCGACATAGCCATTATGCCATCTGCTGGTCCCTAACTACCAAAAATTTAAGTACATGGCCAGGCAGTGGTAACACAACTGGACCCGTTTGCAAGACCCCTGGGCTCACATCCTGGAACCTCCTGGTGCCTGTAGGCATGCCTATAAACGGCTGGTTGAGGCTGGGATGCATACCCTGTTAGGATGCTTGTCTCGCTGTCCCTCCCTCTCACAGAATAAATAAACTTTTAAAAGATGTTTTAAAAGATGTTTCAAAGGGGCCAGCAGGTGGTATAGTGGTTAAGGTGCTGGACTTCCACATGGCTGACCATGGAGCCCATACCTGGCCACTTGCTTTCTCACTTTTCCTCTGTCTCTCTGTCTGTCTCTGGGGACTTGATGTGTGATAATGTGGATTAGCTTTGTTCATGGTTCTAGTCCCAGACTGGCAGCCTGAAAATCACACATGGGTCATGTACATGCATGCCCAAAATCCCAGGAGGAGAATGGAGGAGAAGGGATTGTGGCATGGCCTTGCCCCCAGAAGGGTGATCTCTCATTATCTCTCTCCAGTGAGCATGCACATCATATGTCAGAAACCTTTAAAAATATGTTTTAAGCACAAAACTGGTAGGATCTGACCCTGCACTTGCCCTGCTCTCTTACTTACCTCCTGCTAACTAACCATAAGCCAGTGAGCGCTGGTTTAGGAGTCAGGAAACCTACCCTACCCAAAACCGTCTGGCTGAGAACTCTTGAAGGTAGCACCTAAAAACCCCATTATAGGATAAAGGACATGGCACTTTTTTGACTTTTCTATCTGGGAAAAGAAAACAACCTCACCCTCCCAGGAGCAGCAGAAGGCTGCAGCAAGTAAGACATTTCTTCAAGGCTCTTGTTTAGGCACATCTTGCAGTTGACCTCATAATATATGCATTATTGATTCTGTTCTGTTATCTTTCATTGATATGTATACACTTTGGAAGTGTTTAGAAAAGTCCATGTATCACCATCGTATAGCACAAGGGATTTCACAAATACAATACGTGTTTGCCCTGCACCTAGATCAAGAAAGAACATGACCAGGGCCCCAGAAGTCACTGTGATGCCCCTTCCCCTCACCACCACTTCCAGCACCTCTGACTTGATATCCGACGACATGGATTAATTTTGCTTATTTTAGTTTTTACATAAATGGAATGATACAGTCTAAAGTACAAGGGACTATCAAAAAATCCATGGGAATATTATTTTCTAACTGTACTTCTTTTTTTTAATTTTATTTTTAAATTATTTTCTTAAATAATTTTTTTCAACTTTATTGATTTATTTATTTCAATTTGATCAGAGAGAGATGGAAAGAAAGAGAGAGAGAGAGAAAGAGGGCAAGCGAGAAAGCAAGCTGCCAGATCTGGGACTTGAACTGCGGTCAGGCATGTGGGAATCCAGTGCCCTTAATCACCGCACCACCTGCCGGCTCTAATTATTATTATTTTAAAAATTATTTTATTTAGCTTTATTTATTTATTTTATTTGACCAGCGAGGGACAGAGAGAGGGAGTATAAAGTGAGAAAGCAAGACACCAGGTCCGGGACTCAAACCGTGGTTGGCCTTGTGGGAGTCCAGCACCCCTAATCACCATGTTACCTGCCAGCCTCCTTTTCTTTTAATTTGTTAGAGGGCACATGTGCTCACAAAGCTTCAACAGTAGTTGGTCATGTGGGAGTCCAGCACCTCAACCACCATGCCACCTGCTGACCTCTATCTCCACTTCTTAAGGCATACGTCAGTGTGAGTAGTGACAGAAACCCGCAATGGGGGAAAAATGGGAAAATCAACATCTCTAGAAAAAATTACAAATAATCTCATACATTAGAGGTCTCTGATGGTTTCTTTGAAATATGTTTGGCATAAAAAAACACTGGCATGAGAGTAAGAAAGTGAATTCTCCTTCCATCTCTGCCACTAGTTTCGGGATTTTAGGAGATAACCTGAATGGGCAACTTCCTCATTTTAAATAAAAAGGAGGGCAAAAAAATACCTAGTTTCCTAGGCTAGCAGATGGCTGCCTGTAGCAAATTTTAAAATAATAATAATGATAAGTAAAATTAAATAAATAATTCCTTTAAAATATTAGAGTATTAAGAGATCTAAAAAGTAGTTACTGCTGGGGACCAGCAGTTAGTGTAATGGCTATGTCGCTAGACTCCCACGTAGTCGACTACGGTTCGAGTCCTGGACCCAGTGGCTTAAACTCACGCCAGGCACGTGTGCGTGCATGCCCAAGATCCCAAGAGGAGAATGGAGGAGAAGGGATTGTGGCGTGACCATCCCCCCGGGGGGTGATTTCTCGCTTTCTGTCTGTCTCTGTCTGGTGAGCGCACGCGCCCTATAGCGAAAACCTCTCCAAAAAAAAAAAAAAAAACCACACCAGACATGTGTGTGTGCGTGTCCAAAATCTTTAAAAGAGAATGGAGAAGAAGAAATTGCAATGTGGCTATGTGGCTCAGCCCCCTGGGGGGATGCTTTCTCACCTCCCACCCCAGGCAAGCACACGTGCCCTATAATTAAAAGATAAACTACTTCTCTTTTTAAAAATTATTTATTTATTTATTCATTTATTTTATTTCGACAAGAAAGAAAGAGAGGGAAAAGGTGAGAAAGCAAGCCACCAGGTCCAGGACTCGAACCCTGGTTAGCCATGTGGGAATATCCAGTGCCTTAACCACCATGCCACCTGCTGGTCTCTAAATTATTTCTTAACATAGCTCCATTAAGTTCAAGACACATGTCCAAGCAATGATACCAGTCATATAGTCCATTCCTAGAGAACTGAGGTTAAGCCAGGTGGTGACACGGCAGTAACACAACCTAGATCCACCTAAGAAAGTCTTGGGTTTGAGTCCTAGGGCCTTCCTGTGTATCCCAACTGTACATACAATTGCCGATGATCTAGTCTGGTTGAAGCTGGGGGTGGATTGCAGCATGAAGATCCCATAGAGGATACCTATTTCTCTATCTCTGTCTCTCTCTCATAGAAGAAATAAATAAATAAACTTTTTAAAAAAGAAAAGAGGGACCAGCAGATAGTTTAATAGTTACATTGCTAGACTCCCACATAGTCGATTGCGGTTTGAGTTCTGGATGCAGTGACTTAAAACCCACAGCGCATGTGCATGCATGCCCAAAATCCTGAGAGGAGAATGGAGGAGAAGGAATTGCGGCATGGCCATCCACCTTGGGAGGTGATTTCTTGCTTTTTTTCTCTCTGTCTTTGTGTCTCCATCGAGTGCATGCACCCTATAGCAAAATTCTTTCAAAAAAGAAAGACGAAAGAAAAAAAGAGGAAAAAAGGAAAGAAAAAGACAGACATTGGCAATGTCATTCAAGTATCTGAGCAAATGGTTAGGAGCTACGCAGAGAAGATAGATCCCACATGACTGACCAGGGTTCAAGTCCTGGTGCTACTGGATTCATGGCAAGCATACATCACCTCTGAAATCCTGACGGATGGAGGATTGGAGAGAAAAGGATTGCAGCATGACCAAGCTCTATTGGGGGCGCCTTTCTCTCTCTCTTTCTCTCATGTATGTGTGTGCACACACATACCCCCTAGCAATTAAAAGAAAGAAGAAGAAGAAAGAAGAAAGCTGAGAAAACTGGGAATTTAACCATGTAAATTAAAAAAAATTAAGAATTAATTCATTTTATTTATTCATATTTTATTTTATTTTATTTTATTTTATTTTATTTTATTTTATTTTATTTTATTTTAATTTGAGAGAGAGAGAAAGTGGGAAAGCAAGCCACCAGGTCCGGGATTCGAATTGTGGTCGGCCATGTGGGAGTGTTCAGCGCCTTAACCATCACACCCATCACCTGCTGGTCCCCAATTTTTAACATAATTAACTAAAATTTAAAAATGGGTGCCCTTGGGACTAGCAGTTGGCATAATGGCTATGTCGCTGGACTCCCATGTAGCTGACCGTGGTTCGAGTCTCGGATCCGGTGGGGTTAACTCCAACTGGGCACATGTGCGTGCATGCCCAAGATCCTGAGAGGAAAATGGAGAAGGGACTATGGTGTGGCCATCCCCCCTGGGGGGTGATTTCTCGCTTTCTGTCTATCTCTCTCTGTCTTTCTGGCAAGCGCACGTGCTCTATAGCAAAAACCTCTCCAAAAAAAAGGTGCCCTTTAAAGAGTTTTTTTTTTTTTAAGATTAGGAAGCAAAAGAAGTCAGAAAGAGAGCCACATCATGACTGTAAGGTGGATGCCTAATGATTTCTCCTTGAAATTCACATAAAATGAGAGGAATGAGCAGGAGCACTGTGATGAAGAACTCTGTGGTGAGTCTTCCTGGGGTATATTTCTGCTAAAGCTTCATCTAACTTTCTCAAAACACTTACAATGAGCAGATGTTATTATCTTTGGCCCTCCAGAAACTCAACAAGCAAACTGCCTGGAGTATTTAAAACAAACAAACAAACAAACAAAAACTTGCTGCTGGGACCTTTGCTCTTGACTGGTCCTCTATTGCTTTGACTGGACCACTTCCACCTCTTGGTAGCCACTGCTTTGATTGTCCTTTGTCTTCAGGATCATACTGAGAAAGCCATCTGTCATATCCTGTTACAATTCTTTTAAGAAATGTTTTAGGATCTTGACTCACTTGTTTAAAATGCCAGTTGAAAGCTTTGCTCTTTTCTGCAGCTGATCTGGGTGCAACTGTTTTGGCACCTCTCCAGCAGAAAGTTTGCTCCGCTTTCATTTTTCAGTCAGAATTGTGTAAGCTGAACCAGTTGAGATGTCTATGGCATTAGCTATTGATTCTGCTGTGAATCATTTGTCCTCTTCAATTAGGGCATGAAAGGATTGTTTTCCTTGCAAATTGATGTATCACCAGATGGTCTGCCATAGAGGGCATCATCTTCAATATTATCTTGTCCCTTCTTAACATGAGTTATTCATTTTATAGACTGCCGACTCTTTGGAGCATTGTCTTCAAAAAACTTTTTATAAAGCTTCTGTGATTTCACCACGCTTACAATCAAGCTTCACCATAAAATTGACGTCTGTTTTTGCTTCAATTTTAGCAGAATTAAATCTTGCTCTGATAGGGGCATTTTCCTTTCTTTTTTCTTTCTCTTTCTTTCTTTCTTTCTTTCTTTCTTTCTTTCTTTCTTTCTTTCTTTCTTTCTTTCATTCTTTCTCTTTCTTCCTTTATTTTCCTTTCTTTTTCTTTCTTCTTTTGTAGAGGTTTTGCCATAAGGTGCATGCACTTGCCAAAGAGAGAGAGAGAGACAGTGAGAGGGAAAGTGAGAAACCACTCTTCAGGGGAAGGGCCACGCCGCAATACCTTCTCCTAGATTCTCCTCCTGGGACCTTGGGCATGCATGCACACATATGTAGCGTGATTTTCAAGTCACCAGGTCTAGGTCTGAACTGTGGTCAGTCATGTGGGAGTTCAGTGACACAATCACCACTCCACCTGCTGGCCCTGGGAGCATTTTTCAAATTGGTGTCTTGTCCTTCTAAGTGCCTCAAACTAGATCATGTTAAAACATATTATAATAACTGGAAGCCAGCAGGTGGCGTGGTGGTTAAGGGCGCTAGACTCCCACATGGCTGACTGTGGTTCAAGTCCTGGACCTGGCGGCTTGCTTTCTCACTTTCTCTCTCTCTCACTCTGTCCCTCTGCAGTTAAATTAAGAAATACAAATAAATAAATAAAGTTAAATAAAGTAATTCTTTAAAAAAAGACACATTATAATAACTGAATATGTGTTTATTTTAGTGCAAAAGAAAGTGAAGTTCATGCATAATACTTTCATAAATACAGATTTTTCCATTAACTTTTTGAAGACCCATTGTATTTTGAGTTTGGCTTATTTTGCTCAAAATTACGTTTGTGAGATTCAGCCATATTTTTTCTTTTTAAAACTTATCCACCTGGGGGGACCAGCAGGTGGCATGGTGGTTAAGGCGCTGGATACTCCCACACGGCCAGTCACGGTTTGAGTCCCCAACCTGGTGGCTTGCTTTCCCACTTTTCCTCCCTTTCTCTCTCCCTAGTCGAATTAAAATAAATGAATGAATAAATAAAATAAAATAAATAATTAAAAATAAAACTTATCCACTTAGGCTTAGCAGGTGGCATGGTGGTTAAGGTGCTGAACTCCTACATGCCTATGGTTTGAGTCCTCAATATGGTGCTTTGCTTTCTCACTTCTCTCTCTCTCCATCCTTCTCGCTGGTGAACATGCATGCCCTATAGCAAATTTTAAAATAATAATAATAAATAAATAAATAAAATTAAATAAATAGTTCTAAATTTAAAAAATATCCACCTAGGGGCCAGCAGGTGGCTAGGTGGCTAAGGTGCTAGACTCCCATAGGGCAAATTGCAGTTCAAATCCCAGACCTGGCAGATTGCGAAATCACCCCCCAGGGGGGATGGCCACGCTGCAATCCCTTCTCCTCCATTCTCCTCTCGGGATCTTAGGCACACATGCACACGTGCCCGGTGTGAGTTTTAAGCCACCGGGTCCGGGACGCAAACTGTGGTCGACTACATGGAAGTCCAGCGACATAGCCATTCCATTAACTGCTGGTCGCTCTTTCTCATTCTCTTTTTCTGGTGAGTGCACGTGCTCTATAGCAAATCTAAAAGTAATAATAATAAGTAAATAAAATTAAATCATTCTTTAAAAAAATTTATACATGTATTTTTTTCCTGAGAGAGGAACCACAAGTTGCCTGTGGGCATGCGCAGAGCACCCAGGTTGACCAGGAGTCCTAACCCAGGGCCTTCCCATATGGCTCCGGTATTGCATATCTGTGCCCTACCACTTGGACCATCATGGCTGGACTTCAGCCATATATTTGGTATGATTATAGTTTGATCATTAGCATTTCATGTATGAATATATTACAGTAAATTCTCCTGATGTGTATTTGGGTTTTCTTCAGTGTGGAGCTAACTACAAATAATGCTGGTATGAATATTCTTGTGAATATTTTTATGTGTGTCCTTGGTGAATACATGCATTTCTTTTTTATTTAAAATTATTTGTTTAATTTTATTTACTTATTTATTTATTTTATTTGATCAGAGACAGAGATGCAGAGAGAAAGAGAGAGGGAAAGTGAGAGAGCAAGCCACCAGGACCAGTACTCGAACTGTGGTTGGCCATGTGGGAGTCCAGCACTTTAATCACTGTGCCACCTGCTGCCCCCAACATTTCTTTTTTTTCTTTTAAGGGTGGGATTTAATTTTATTTACAGGACACTGCAAGGTATGAAATTCCATTTAGAAATAAGAAACCCATCTGGAGGATAAGCTTCATACAGTATATTTAGTTTGGAACTGTTCAAATAAAGTTTCATTGTAAAAAGTGCTACAGCTTTCCGGGGCGACTGCAGTGCTGGGGAGATCCCACCCAGCTGAAGACGTCTGATCTCCTCTGCCCTCAGTGTGTCCTCGCCCCTCCCCCCACACCTTCTAACTCCCAATAAAATGGTTTGACTTTAAAAAAAAAAAGTGCTACAATAGCAACCACATTTAAAAAGAGTTCTTGGTGGGACCAGCAGATGGCATGATAGTTACATTGCTGCACTCCCCACATGGCTGGCCATGGTTCAAGTCCTGGACACAGTGGCTTGAAACACACCGGGTGCGTGTGCATGCATACCTAAAATCCCTAGAGGAGACTGGAGGAGAAAGGATTGTGGTATGGCCATCTCCCCAGTGGATGATTTCTTGTTTTCTATCTCTCTCTGTCTCTCCAGCAAGCACACGTGCCCTATAGCAAAACTCTCTCTTAAAATAATAGTAATAATAATAATAAACAAAAAGAGTTTTTTGTAAAGAAACAGTAAGACATACTTATACCGAACATAACATACAACAAACACCTTTGCACCTCAGCTGTGCAATCGAAAAGTTAAAGGCCCCCACACGTCCTATCCTGCACTTGGAAGGTGTAGCCGTCAGAGGTAGTTTCTGGCACAACATTCTGATCTTCCTCTTCGCTACAGAGAAATACTTTTCAATCAAGCTTAATGAAGCCTTGTACACTGACTTATTTTTATGGTTTTGTAGAGCTTCAGTTTTACCCAGACTGCCACATTCTTCAATCATTATACTAAGTTTCTCAGTTTCTCCCAGCGTCTCAGCCTGAAAGATATTTGAAATGGCATCCAAGATAACCAGAATAACTTTGGTATCTTTCACAGATAAGAAGTCCACCAGCAGTTCTATTATGCCACAGTGGACGGGGTGTACAGTCTGCTCCACTGTTCCACGCTTGTGTAGGTGTCACAGCCCACACAACCTCCTTGGAGAGAACACTGACAAGGTACGGGACTAGCTCGTGATTCACAACCTGCTGGATCTGACTGGGGAAGACGGCAAGTGCTCCAGCATCCATCACAACCTGGATTTGTTGGTCTGTCCCAGTGACAATATTACCTACGGCTCTTAGTGTGGGAGTCACAGTGGGCAATTCGGTAGCTCCTAAAGCTTCATAAGTTGGGGCACAACTCCTGTTTTTGCAATCATTCTTGTCCGTTCATTTGAACCATGGTGAAGAAGGAGATAGCCCAGCAGGCATCTGCTAATACTTCAGGATCATCATGATGCAGGGGACAAACCAAAGTAGGAAGAATTTCCTCAACAGCGTCTGGGGGAGTGCAGGATTCTTGTTGCAGCAAAGATTTGAGAGTGTCCAGGCAAGGTTACATGAGTAACCACGTGCTAATGATAACATATCAGGAACAGCAAGGAGAGCCAACAGCAGGTCAACTGCTCCACACTTGATTACCAGTCCCAGAAAACTGAACCATTCCCTGTGATGTTTCCTAGACTCTGTACAGGTTGTTTACTGATGTGTGCATGGGGAGATGCCAACAGAGAAGTGAATGCTGGGTAGCACCTCCATCTACCACAGCCTTGGTCTGTCCTGACATCCCAGAAGCGATGTGAGTGCCCACACAGTCAACCTAGATGGGACTAGAGTCATTTCTGCCCCAAAAGGACACAAATTTTGGAATCAACCAGCCAGGAAGATGCTGTGTATGGGGGGGAGGGGGAGCTGTTTTTCCCTAAAAAGGAGCTTCTTGTCAAGTTGAATAGCTTGGAGTTGGCTTTTCAAATTGTTGCCATTTCTGCCTTTGACAATGTCATCAACAGACCTATTTGCTGCCCTGGTTGTTTCAGTTTTGCTGCAGTGGAGAAGTAGCATCGTTGGGAAATGAGTTTACTTTTCTCCTTTTCAGCATTTGGTCATCCTCTTAGCTTTCCTAAGTACTATGTTAACTTCCATTTTGTGCTGTCTCCTTTCTGTACTGACTTTTCCCTTGTTCTTGAATCTAGTGAACTAGCATCCTCCCTGGTGGACATGGTCATGAAACAAAGGGAAAAAGCTGCACAGAAGGCTCAAGCTCCCACAAAAGGCAGTGCGGGGCTCACGGCAGGGCTCTATTGCCCTCAAAATGTCCACCACTGCTCTCATATACACGCATTTCTGGTGGTAACGAAATTGCTGGGTCATAGGGAAAGGTTATTTATTTATTTAGAGAGAGATTTTGTGGTAGGGTGTGGGTGTTCATCAGAGAGACAGAGAAAGAGAAACTAAGAAATCACCCTTCGGGGGAATGACCACAGCACAATCCCTTCTCCTTTATTCTCCTCTTGGGATTTTTTTGGGCAAACACACACATGGGCCCAGTGTGTTTCAATTCTCTGGGTCTGGGACATGAACCAGGTCGACGATGCGGAAGTCCAGCACTGTAACCACTATGCCACCTGCTGGCCCCTTTTATTTATTTATTTTTTAAAGTTTTGTTACAGGGTGCATGTGGCTCACCAGAGAGAGAAACAGGGATAGAGAGAAGAAAAACGAGACAAAGTGAGAAATCACCCCAGGGTGGGTGACCATGCCACAATCCCTTCTTTTCCACTCTCTTCTCAGGATTTTGGATGTGCACTCACATCTGGTGTGTTTTTCAAGCCACCGGGTCTGGTGCTTGAACCATGTAGTCAGTCATGTGAGAAACAACTGCCTTAATCACCATGCCACCTGGCTGGCCTGGGAAGGCATATTTTCAGCTTAGTATCTATTTCTAATCAGCTTTCTAAAGTAGTTGTACCAATTACATTTTTTTTCTGTTTATTTTTAAATTTTAATTTACATTTAATCACATATATCTTTACAGTGTACAACACTGCTTTTTTTTAGCATAAATACCATGCATATTAGTCAAGACAAAGATATTACTATATACTTTATCATCAGTAAACAGCTTTTCATTTTTTTCAATTAAACATGCTTTTTCTTTTTTTTCTTCCCCAGTTCCCCTCCCTCCATTACCTACCCCCATATTACCTCTATCCTTACTCTCTCTAGTATCCACAGTTGCCCTCCCTGCTACTAAACCTTCCAAACGTTCAGTTTCTGCTGTAGAGCACAGATGATCAGTATATATTGAGTGGGGACATTTGTAGTCTAGCTACCAATTTACATTCTTTTTTTTAAATCATATTTTAATTTTATTTATTCATTAATTTATTTTTTAATTTTTTTTTTTGGAGAGGTTTTTTGCTATAGGGCGCGTGCGCTCGCCAGACAGACAGAGAGAGCCAGAGAGGGACATAGAGACAGAAAGCGAGAAATCACCCCCCCAGGGGGGATGGTCACGCCGCAATCCCTTCTCCTCCATTTTCCTCTCGGGATCTTGGGCACGTATGCACATGCACCCAGCGTGAGTTTTAAGCCACCGGGTCCGGGACTCGAACCGCGGTCGGCTACATGGGAGTCCAGCGACATAGCCATTACGCTAACTGCTGGTTCCCTATTTTTTAATTTGACCAGAGAGAGACACAGAGAGAAAGAGAAAAAGTAAGAAGGTAAGCCACCAGGTCTAGGACTTGAACTGTGGCCACGTGTAGGAGAGTCCAGGGCCTTAATCACCATAACACCTGCTGGTTCCCCAATTTACATTCTAATGAGAATTCCTGTGGCTTCCCATGATTATCCAGACTTGATATTTTCAGTCCTTTTTATTTTATCCACTCACTATCACTCACCAGTGGTAATGGAGTGATATCATATTGCAGTTTAATTTGTATTTGCATGGGTGAGTAATGAAGTTAAGGACCTTTTCATGTGTTCACTTTTTAAATGTAAACACTTCTTTGGTGAAGTGTCTATTCAAGCCTTTTCTGTTGGTTTGTATATCTCCCTTATTGAGTCATAGGAATTATTTTTAATTTTTTATTTAATTTCATTTATTATTATTATTATTATTTTAAAATTTGCTGTTGTGCACACACAGTCACCAGAGAGATAGAGAGATAGAGAGGGAAAGTGAGAAAGCAAGTTGCCAGGTCCAATTGTGGTTGGCCATGTGGGAGTCCAGTGCCTTAACTACCATACCACCAGTTGGTCCTGTAGACATTCTTTTTTTTTTTTTTTTTTTTTTTTTTTTTTTTTTTTTTTTTTTTTTTTCTTCTACTTTTTTTTTCTTTTACAC
>NW_006159782.1:2179923-2203802 GCF_000334495.1 Tupaia belangeri chinensis | reverse complement strand
GCTTCCGCCGGGCGCGCCCCCTGTCCTGTAGAAATTCTTAAATTCTGAATTTGAGATCTTCGTCAGATATATGTATTATTTTACTTGGGGCCAACAGGTGGTGTGGTGATTAAGGCATATGGCTGACTACAGTTTAAGTCCTGAACCAGGCAGCTTACTTTCTCACTTTCCCTTTTTCTCTCTCTCTAGTGAGTGCACATGCCCTGTAGCAAATTAAAAACTAATCATTATGATAAGTAAAATGAAATAAATAATTATTTTTAAAAATCTTATTTAGGGCTCGCAGGTGGCATGGTGGTTAAGATGTTGGGTTCCCACATGGTTGACTATGGTTTGAGTCCCAGACCTGGCAGCTTACTTTCTCACTCCCTTCCCCCCTTTTGTCTCTCTCTGGTCAAATTGAAAATAAAAATAAATAAATAACTTTTTTTTTTTAAAAAAAAGGATATCTTTTTTATGGAAAGGTTTTTGCCAGAAAGAGAGAAAGACAGAAAGCAAGAAATCACCCCCCGGGGGGATGGCCATGTTGCAATCCCTTCTCCTCCATTCTCTTTTTGGAACCTTAGGCACGCACACACACGCTCCCGGTGTGAGTTTAAGCCACTGGGTCCAGGACTCAAACTGTGGTTGACTACATGGGAGTCCAGTGGCATATCCATTATGCCAACTGCTGGTCCCCCCCAAAAAAGGATATTTTTTTAAAAAATTTATTATTATTTTAAAAATTTGATCAGAGAGACAGAGAAAATGGGAAAGCAAGTCACCCAATCTGGGACTCAAACTGTGGTCAGCCATGTGGGAGTTCAGCATCTTAACCACCACACCTCCTGCTGGCCCCCCAAAAGAATACTTTATTCTATTTTGTGGGTATTTTTAATTTGCCAAAGGACATGATTTTCAAGCCAAGGGTCCGGGACTCAAGCTATATGGTAGGTCAAGTGGGATTCTGCTGCCTTAACCACCACGCCACAGATTGGTCTCAGAAATATCCACTAATTGAGGTACATTTTGTCTGCATTATAATTGCGTGAAGTAGATATCAATATATCAGTTTTACAAATGAAAAGAGTGAGGCTCAGAGAATTTAAGTATGTTAAGGGCATACAACTGTTAAGTCCTGAGTTCTTTAACCAGTTCCTAGACTAATTTGTAAAGCCATTTCTAAGATAATTATCTGCCAAGGTACCAAGGGGCCAGCAATGCCATGGAGGTTAAGATGCTGGATCCCACATAGCTCACTACGCAGTTCACGTTCTGGACCAGACAGCTTGAAAATCATGCCAGGCGCATGTGCGTGCATGTCCAAGATCCCAAGAGGAGAATGGAGGAGAAACCCAGTGGGGTGATTTCTCACCTTCTCACTCTGGCGAGTAAATGTACACTGTAACAAAGGGAAAAAAAAAAAAAAAAAAAGGGCATATGTATCCATCCAAAGATGGGACTGTTGGATGGGCACACTTGGACTGTTTCTTGTGTGTAATGCTGCTAGGAATCTTTTCCTATCTCTTCGATGAATACCTAGGAGTGGGATTGCTGGTTCACATCATAAATGTGTCCGTTTAACTTTCGGAGAAACTGCCAACTGCTTTCCAGGGAGATGGTGTCATTTTATGTTCTCACCCGCAGTGCTTGAGGACTCCAGCCTTCTACATCTTCCCCAACACTTGATATGGTTACTTCTATTCTTGCCATCTAGTGGCGATGTAGAGACTTCCCCTGGGGTGTTAACTTCCATTTACCTGAAAACTACTGACTTGAGATATTTTTATATGTTTATTTCCTACACATGTATCTTATTTTAGCAAAGTGCCTGTTGCAATTTTTAGTGTAGGGGCCAGCAGGTGGCATAATGGTTAAGGCACTGGACTCCCACATGGGGGAGTGCAGTTTGAGTCCTGGACCCGGCAGTTTGAAAATCATGTCAGGTACACGTGCGTATGTGCCCAAAATCCCAAGAGGAGAATGGAGAAGGAAGTGTGGCATTGCTATTCCCCCTCAGGAGTGATTTCTCACTTTCCTGGGCAAGTGTGCATGCTCTATAGCAAAACGTAGAGAAAAAAGAGAGAGAGAGAAAGAGAGAATAAGACTTAATTAAAAAGTTTCTATTGACTTTATTTATTTGTTTGTTTGTTTATTTAAATTTGACGAGAGAGAGAGAGAGAAAGTGAGAAAGTAAGCTGCTAGAACTGCAGTCAGCCATGTGGGAATTCAGTGCCCTTAACCACCATGCCACCTGCTGACTCCTCTATTGAATTATAATTATTAAATTACATTTGAGATAAGGGGCCAGCAGGTGGTAAGATTAAGGCTCTGGAATCCTACATGGTCCACCACAGTTCAAGTTCTAGACTTGGCAACTTGCTTTCCCAATTTCTTTCTCCCTGTTTCTGGTGTGTGCACGCACCCAATAGCAAACTTTTTTTTTTTTTTTGAGAGGTTTTTGCTATAGGGTGTGTGCACTCATCAGAAAGATAGAGACAGACAGAGAGACAGAAAGCAAGAAATCACCCCCCAGGGAGGATGGCCATGCCGCAGTCCCTTCTCCTCCATTCTCCTCTCGGGATCTTGGGCACACATGCACATGCGCCTGGCATGAGTTTAAGCCACCGGGTCTGGGACTCGAACCGCAGTTGACTACATGGGAGCCCAGCGACATAGCCATTACTAACTGTTGGTCTCCCCAATAGCAAACTTTTAAAAACAGTAATAATGGCCAGACATTCTCTGCCAATAGTGGCCATGGTTTCCTGCTTCAACAGTGCTTGAACAGAACTTGGTGCTCATTCCCCCATCCCAGCCGGTCACCCACAACCAGTCCTTCTCCACCTCCTTGCAGCACCTTCAGACAGCTCCAAGGCCCTAGCGTCCACTCTAGCGTCGCGCAGCAGCCTCTCCTCAGCCACTGGCCATTATGACTGCATCTACCTCGCAGGTGTACCAGAACTACCACCAGGAGGCCGCCATCATCCGCCAGATCAACTTAGAGTTCTACGCCTCCTACATCTACCTGTCCATGTCTTTCTACTTTGGCCACGATGATGTGGCTTTGAAGAACTTTGTCAAATACTTTCTCCACCAATCTCATGAGGAAAGGGAACATACTGAGAAACGGATGAAGCTGCAGAATCAATGAGGTGGCCGCATTTCCCTTCAGGATATCAAGAAGCAGACCGTGATGACTGGGAGAGTGGGCTGAATGCAATAAAGTGTGCGTTAACACTTGGGAAAAAACGTGAATCAGTCACTATGGGAACTGCACAAATGGGCCACTGACAATAACAACCCCCATTTGTGTGACTTCATTGAAAGGCATCACCTGAACGAACAGATGAAATCCATCAAAGAATTGGGTGATCATGTAACTAATTTGTGCAAGATGGGAGCCCCGGAATCTGGCATGGCAGAGTATCTCTTTGACAAACACATGCCAGGAGACAGTGATGACGAGAGCTAAGCCGAAGGCTACCTTCCCCAGAGCCACAGGGGGACTTTCCTGTCACCAGGGCACTGCATGCATGTTGGGGTTTCTCTTACGTCTCCTATAGATTGTACCAAGACACTTAAGTTCTTTTTTTTAGGGACCAGCAGTTGGCATAATGGCTATGTTGCTGGACTCCCATATAGTCGACCACGGTTCAAGTCCTGGACCCAGTGGCTTAAACTCACGCCAGGTGCATGTGCGTGCGTGCCCAAGATCCCGAGAGGAGAATGGAGGAGAAGGGATTGTGGCATGGCCATGACCCCTGGGGGGTGAGTCCTCGCTTTCTGTCTCTCTGTCTCTTTCTGTCTGGTGAGCACACGCTATAGCAAAAAAAACCTCTTAAAAAGAGTTAAAATAGTAAAAAGTTCTTATATTATAAATGTGCAGAATTATTTTAAAAATAATTATTTATTTTATTTTATTTATCTTTATTTATTTATTTTAATTTACTACAGGTCATGTGTGCTCACCAGAGACAGACAGAAAGAGATAGAGAAAGAGAGAGGAAAGGTGAGAAAGCAAGCTGTCAGGTCTGGGACTAGATGCAGTCCACCATGTGGGAATCCAGTGCCTTAATCACACTACCTGCTGGGTCTCCAAGGTTACTTTTAATAAGAAAAAAATTAAGCCATTATTTCAAAATCAGATAATCTATCTGTGCGTATCTACTTTTGTTTTATAGGATTGTAAATTTTGTACAAGATTCAATACAGTAAAACAGGAAAATATAAACAAATTATAAAAAATAGAGATCAAGGAGAACACAGAGAAAGTAGAATATCAAGCCTAGGGAGCCAGTTCAACACAGGGCACACAGATTTGCTAAGAGAGTGCAGTGGTGGTTGTGCGCTGTGCAGGGTTGCCCTCATTTCTCTTACTGGCACTGCTGCAAGGAAGTGGAGAGAGCCCTTCTTAGTGCTGACCCGCAGGCTGCTGGTTCCTTGGACTCTGCAAGCACAGTCCTGGCTTTCCGGGCTCCTGTGGCTCCCCAGGTTCCATACCTCTTCCTGGAGTTCCTGCCCTTGTTTTCTGCCTTCTCTTCTCTTCTTATATAGGAGCCAAAAATGAGGCAAACAATCGGGCAGAGCTTTATGGGCCTTGATTAGAACTTAGAATTTATCTTGTGGCCAATAGGGAGCCGCTGAAGGATTCTAAGTAAGGTGGGTAATCTGAGCAAATATGCAGTTTTAATTTATTTTTTAATCTGTTTTTTTTTTTTTGTTTTTTTACTATAAAAGTGAGCACAGATATAGAAAACCACACAAAGCAAATGTCAAGCATAATGAATTACTACAAGGCAAATACCCTTGAAACTACTTTAAAAGCTTCCAGGTCAGCAAATGGTGTGTCGGCTAGCAAGTGGTGTGGTGGTTAAGGCGCTGGACTCCCACAGGGCTGACCATGGTTCTGGTCCCACACCTGCCGCTTGAAACTCATGCCAGGTGTGTATTTGTGCCCAAAATCTCAGGAGGAAAGTGGAGGACAAGGAGTTGTAGTGTGGCCATCCCCCTGGTGTGTTGGGAGGTGATTTCTCATTTCTCTCTGACTGTCTCTCTAGTGAACACAGACATCCTATGGCAAAAACCTAAAAAAAAAAAAAAAGAAGGAAGAAGAAGAAGAAATGGTATTTTGCAAGCTTCCTGAGCAGTCCTTCCACGGGTCCCCTTTAGTGACAGTCTCCTATCTGTTTCTCTACAATTTTACCACTAGGCAATAAAGTCTCAGGCATTTATTCTACTGTCTCTTTTTGTTTGTTTTTTAGACTTTTGTCATAGGTCAAGTGTGCTCACCAGAGACAGAGAGAAGGAGAGGTGGGGGAAGTAAGAAAATATCCCCTTGGGGAATGGACACACCACAATCTCTTCTCTTCCATTCTCCTCTTGGGATTTTGGTCACACACGGACATGTGCTTGGCATGTTTTTCAAGCTATCGAGTCCGGGACTTGACCACAGAGACAAGTATGTGGGATCCAGCACCTTAACCACCATGACACCTGCTGGTCCCTAGAGTGTTGCTTAAGACTTTTTCTTTTAATTGCTAGAAGGCACATGCACTTGACAGTGAGAGAAAGAGAGAGAACCTCCCCCCGCAATGGTGTGTAGTCATGTCACTGTCCTTTTTCCTTTATTTCTCCCCCACTAGGATACGGAGTATGCATGGATGTGCACCAACCATGTCTTTCAAGATGCTTGGGCAGGATTCAAACTGCTATTGGCCATGTGGATTTGGCGCCTTATGGACAGAACTAACTGTTGCTCTGTGGGGCTGGCACTGAGGGTGTCTTTTAAATCTCTCTCCTTTAAAAAAATAATTTGCTATAGGGTGTGTGCACTGGTCTGAAAGATGGAGAAAGCCCCCCCCCCCCCCCCCCCGCTAGCATTACTGAGCAGCGACTGTACCACCACCGGAGGCTGCTTCACTGCTGGGTTTTCAGCTGTGTGACATAATACATTTCCTCACTGTGAGCGCATTAAATCTATCATTACTTGCATGGAGAAGTTGTCTAACTGAAGCAAAGTGATTGGTCAAAAGGAGCCATACTGCCAGGAGGTGGCACACATAGGTAAAGTGGACGTACTTTGTCAGCCCAGTGCACCTTCTAGGGAATAGTCTGCTCCTATCCCTCAGAAATCTTCCAGGACGAGTAGTTGGTGTAATGGCTATGTCACTGGACTTCCATGTAATCGACTGTGGTTTGAGTCCTGGACCTGGTGGCTGAAACTCACACCAAGTACGTGTGTGTGCATGATCTTGAGAGGAGAATGGAGATGGCATCGTGGCCATCCCCCCGGGAGGTGATTTCTTGTTTTCTGTCTCTCTGTCTTTCTGGCAAGCTCACATGCCCTATAGCAAAAACCGCAAAAACCTCTCAAAAAAAAAAAAGAAAGAAAGAAAGAAAGAAAGAAGACTTCCTTAGTCCCTGTGGTTTGAGTGAGTTTGAATCCTACCCCAAAGAGACCACACAAATTCTGACCAAAGTACTCCTCCTGGGATAAGAATGTAACCAAACCAGGCCAGAGTGCTCCCCTTACTCTTGCCATTGAAATTAGGAAAAGATGAGTTCTTGTCTCCTCCAACTTCACCAGCTATAAAGACAACATAGGCCCAGAACTGCCAGTGACCCCTCTTGCTATCAGGAGGCAAGAGAAGATTGGAGAACAAAGCCCAGTAATGACAAGCAGAACTGAAAAGTGAGAAGAGAGACAGGTAGGGTCCTCATGACATAAGTTAGACCCCTCAGTGGGGCCATTTCCTTTTTTTGAGAGAAAGATTTTTTTGCTATAGGGTGTGTGCATTTGCCAGAGAGACACAGACAGAGAGAGAGAACGTGAGAAATCATCTCCTGGGGGGATGGTCAGATCATAGTCCCTTCTCCTCCCTTCTCCTCTTGCATTTTGGGCACACACACACACAAGTGCCCGACATGAAGTTTAAGTGGGTCCAGGACTTGAATCGCGGTCGACTATGTGGGAGTCCAGTTACGTAACCATTATGCCATCTGCTGGTCCCAGATGGAGCCATTTTTGTAGTCCTCAGCATTTCTATAGTCCTCAGCACTGGGAGGCACATCACTAAGTAGGAGGAGATAAAGCCCCTGCATTTAGATGGAATTCTATCTGTGCTCTGTGTTGGCGGGACAGGTGCTACTGGTTTCTCTCTCTACTTAGGTTCTCCCTGACTAGAAAAGTCTTCCAAAGTCCTGCTGTGCTGCCTTCTAACCAACCCATTCGGAAGTGGTTACTTTTTCTTGCCTGAAAGTTCAGGGATTCTCAGTGGTCCACTGCTCCTAAGGCTTAGAAAAGAGTGAGGACAAAACCAGGAGCCACAAAAATGCCGAGAGTCAAGGTGATTATACTACACCAAAGGTACCAGCTCCCTGCAGGTGGTCAGCGAGAAGAAGGGTAGGGCAACATGGAGGGAAGGCAGCTGTGGTTTCATGGGAGTCCAGTTACGTAACCATTATGCCATCTGCTGGTCCCAGATGGAGCCATTTTTGTAGTCCTCAGCATTTCTATAGTCCTCAGCACTGGGAGGCACATCACTAAGTAGGAGGAGATAAAGCCCCTGCATTTAGATGGAATTCTATCTGTGCTCTGTGTTGGCGGGACAGGTGCTACTGGTTTCTCTCTCTACTTAGGTTCTCCCTGACTAGAAAAGTCTTCCAAAGTCCTGCTGTGCTGCCTTCTAACCAACCCATTCGGAAGTGGTTACTTTTTCTTGCCTGAAAGTTCAGGGATTCTCAGTGGTCCACTGCTCCTAAGGCTTAGAAAAGAGTGAGGACAAAACCAGGAGCCACAAAAATGCCGAGAGTCAAGGTGATTATACTACACCAAAGGTACCAGCTCCCTGCAGGTGGTCAGCGAGAAGAAGGGTAGGGCAACATGGAGGGAAGGCAGCTGTGGTTTCAAACCCTGGGTCTGCCCAGAGGGCCAGGTGGCCTTAGGCAGTTTACGAGTGTCCGTGAGTTTCAATCACGTCATCTGTCAATCAGGAATAAGTAGACCTGCCCTAATGAAACATCGGCCCCTGTCCTACTGCAGCTCCCTCTGACATGCAAGGTCTGTTCCCTCGCAGGTCCCTCCTGGGTCTTCACTGTGCACATGCTGGGGCCACCTTGCACGTGAGTGGGACTGTGCCGAGACTCCTGGCCTTGGCCTCTCAAAATGTACTGCCTCCCTCCCACAGGCCACGGGCCAGAGATTCTTGCTTCTTTTTTTCCCCTTGGGTCTCTATTTTCTCCACAACGTATATTCCACACAGAGAGGATAAAGCTGTGGTAAACTGATGGCAATGAGATAGGGAAAACCATATTTACTGGAATTTCTTTCAGGAGTAGCACTGCCTATTTGTTCAGAAAACAAGAAAAATCAAAATCCTTGGGGCCAGATGGTAGAGCAGCGGTAACTCAGGCCTCTGCAAAACTGACCCAATGAAGGGTTCTGGATCCATATCCAGAGACCTCCCTGAGTATACTGAGTACTCGTGTGTGTTCATGAGCTGGGGCTGAGTCCTGGGGATGGACGACAGTATCGGGACCTTGTTTGGGATGCTACATCTCTCTTGCTCTTCTCTCTCTGTTTCTCTCACTCATTGAAAAAAAGAAGAAAAGAAAAATTTTGAAGAGAGATTTTTGCTATTCAGCACATGCACTCACTGGGGGAAACAGAGACAGTAAGCAAGAAATCACCCCCCAGGGGGATGGCCATGCTGCAGTCCTTTCTCCTCCATTCTCCTCTCGGGATTTTGGGGTTATATGCACATGTACCTTGCATAGGGTTTTTAAATTAAATTAAATTAAATTAAATTAAATTAAATTAATTATTATTATTCAATTTGACCACAGACACACACACACACACACACACACACACACACACACACACATACAGAGAACGGAAGAGTGGGAAAGCAAGCCACCAGGTCTAGGAATTGAGCCATAGTTGGCCATGTGGGAGTCTAACGCCTTAACCACAACCTCACCTGCTGGCGCCTGGTGTCAGTTTTAAGCTACCAGGTCCAGGACTCAAACCGTGGTCAACTACCTGGGAGTCCAGTGATGTAACCATTATGCCATCTGCTGGTCCCAAGAATTAAACTTTTAAAAATCCCTTCATAGGGGCCAGAAAATAGCGTGGTGATTGGGACACTGGACTCCCATATGACTGACTGTGGTTTGAGCCCCAGACCTGGCAGCTTGCTTTCTTACTTTCCCTTTCTCTCTTTCTCTAGTCAAATTTAAAAAATAATAATAAAATAAACCTTTTTTAAAAATCTCTTCATAAACTCATATGGGAGAGAAGGCAAGCCCCGCAGAAGGCCTGAAGACAGCCAGAACTCTCCTAAGTGGCAGAGGGCATTCTCTGGTTACTCTGGAACACCATGAACAATGAGAAGATTAAGGGCCTGGGCTGTTACCCCTCCTTGAATCCCCAGTGATTTGATTCTGTTTTGAGAAGCCAGGGTGAATGGTTGCTTCATGGAGCCAGGGGAAGGGGCTTTGTTGAATGTTTACCTCAGCCCTGTAGGAGCAGAGAGATTCCCACTGACTCCTGCGTTGGGTGGCATTGTTCCAAGGTCCCAGGGGGAAAGAAGCTAAGCAACAGGATCTTCCTGAGAGGATCCTCACCAGGAGCAAGCTCCTCCAGCTCTTAATATTGTTCCCCATCCTCAGGGTCAAATCTCTCAAAGGTCCTGCTTTTCCCAGCTGCTCTGACGTAAACCCCTACTCCTCAGGAAGCCCTTCCCTTTCCTCCAGCAGTGCACCTCTCCAAGTCTGAGATGGTAGTACTATGTGCTCAGCAAATATCCATTGACTATCTGAATCAACAACATGAGCATTTTTAGTTGATACCCTGCAGAATAGTGCAAGGAGAAAAAGAGGTTAGAAGAATCTAAGTATGGCCTAGAGCAGGCCAGGACCCTTCAAGTCAGGTCTCCCCTGAGCTTTCTTTTTTCCTTTTTTTCTGCTACAGGGCATGTGCACTTGCCAGAAAGACAGAGAGAGAGAGAGAGACGGAAAGTGAGAAATCACCCCCCGGGGGGGCCACATCACAATCCCTTCTCCTCCATTCTCCTTTTGGGATCTTGGGCACGCACGCACAGCATAAGTTTAAGCCACCAGGTCCAGGACTCGAACCACGGTCAACTACATGGGTGTCCAGTGACGTAGCCATTATGCCGACTGCTGGTCCCTCCCCTTAGCTTTCAACCAAACTCCTGTGTGAGAATTTCACATACAGTTTGTCTAGTGAACTTCTGTACACACACAGACATACATATATTCCTTTCAATGTCAAACCTTAATTCTTCAAGAGATTGTCATTTAAACCCATAAGGAGAAAGAAAAATATTCTCTTCTAATCCTCAAACTTTGCAAAGTGCCTCTATCTCCCAAAGAATCAGTATAAGTTCTCTTCCTATACCCTTCCTGACTTCAAATAGAGTTTTTTTTTTTAACTTATTGATCTATCCATTTAGAGATAGGTTCTTACTATGTTGCCCAGGCTAGCCTCAAACTCACGATTTTCCTGCCTCATCCTCCTGAACAGCTGGGATTATAAGAGTGTGCTCCCAGTTCTCCCAAATAGATCCTTCTAGACCTGCTGAAAAAGGGACCCAAATCTGGGTCACATTCCCATGAAAGCTTTGAGATTGTTCTGACTGAATTACAGGGATTAACTGGGATGAAATGAAGCATGGAGGGGGCAGTAGATGGCATAGTGGTTATGTCACTGGGCTCCCATATGGCCGACCACAGTTGGAAGCTCAGACATGGTGGCTTAAAAATCATGCTAGGCACGTGTGTGTACATGCCCAAGATCCTAGAAGAAGAATGAGAGAGAAGGGATTGCAGTGTGGCCATCCCCCTTGGGGGATGATTTCTTACTTTCCCTCTCACTGTCTCTCTCTCTCTCCAGTGGGTGCACACACCCTAAGGTAAAAAAACAAAACAAAACAAAAAAACACAGGGAGAATCTCCAGCCCATGGCAAAAGCCTAGGTATTGTCACTTCTTTGCCTATTCCTACCCAGTGTCTAAGACAATGTCTAAGACATAATCAAGACTTAATAGAAAAGTGAAAGATGTATTACATTTGTCCCTCCCTGAAATAAGCAAGCATTTTATAACCAACTATGCATTCGAAAGGGAAATAAGAAATCAGGGGCTAGAAGTGTTGTGACATCCTAAGTCCCTTTCTCTCTCTCTCTCTTTTTAGATCTTATTGCCATGGGTCATGTGTGTCTGCCAGAGACAGAGAGGGAAAGTGAGAAATCCCCCCCCCCCGCCCCAGAGATATGGCCACCCTGCAATACCTTCTCCTCCATTCTCCTCTCAGGATTTTGGGCACACATGCACACACACCTGGTGTGTTTTTTGGACCACCAGGTCCAAGACTCGTACCTGTAGTGTTGGCCACAGGTTCCAGTACCTTAACCACCATGACACCTGCTTGCCTGTCCTTTTTCCTCTTGATGGGAATGCCCTCTCACTCTGTCTCTGCCTCTCTCTTTGGTGAGCACACACACCGTATGGCAAAAACCTCTATTTAAAAAAAAAAAAAAAAAGGAAAAGCTAGATGAAATGTACAAAGTATTTTTTAAACAGATTTTTTTGAGAGGTTTTTTTTTTACTATAGGGCGCATGCGCTCGCCAGATAGACAGAGAGAGACAAAGAGACAGAAAGTGAGAAATCACCCCCCAGAGGAGATGGCCACGCCGCAATCCCTTCTCCTCCATTCTCCTCTCGGGATCTTGGGTACGCACGCACACGTGCCCGGCGTGGGTTTTAAGCCACCGGGTCCGGGACGTGAACCGTGGTCGACTATGTGGGAGTCCAGCGACATAGCCATTACGCTAACTGCTGGTTCCCTAAACAGATTTTTGTTATAGGGTACATACACTCTTGCTGGAGAGACAGAGACAGAAAGCAAGAAATCACTCCCCACGGGGATGGCCAAGCTGTAATCCCTTTTCTTCCATTCTCCTCTCAGGGTTTGGGGCACATACGCACATGCTCCCAGCATGTTTTAAGCCACCAGGTCTGAGACTCAAACCGTGTTCGAGTACGTGGGAGTCCAGCGACATAGCCATTACACCATCTGCTGGTTCCCCAAAGTATCTTCTTTTTTCTTTCTTGAAGAGGTTTTTGCCATAGGGAGCGTGCACTTGCCAGACAGACAGAGAGAGGCAGAGACAGAGAGACAGAAAGTGAGAAATCACCCCCTGGGGGTATGGCCACATCACAATCCCCTCTCCTCCATTCTCTTCTCGGGATCTTGGGTATGCACACACACGTGCCTGGAGTAATTTAAGCCACTGGGTCCAGGATGCAAACCACGGTCAACAACATGGGAGTCTAGTAACGTAGCCATTACACCATCTGCTGGTTCCCCAAAGTATCTTCTTTTTTCTTTCTTGAAGAGGTTTTTGCCATAGGGAGCGTGCACTTGCCAGACAGACAGAGAGAGGCAGAGACAGAGAGACAGAAAGCGAGAAATCACCCCCCAGGAGAAATGGCCATGCCACAATCCCTTCTCCTTCATTCTCCTCTCAGGATCTTGGGCATGCACGCACACACGCCCGGTGTGAGTTTCAAGCCACCGGGTCCAGGACGTGAACTGCTGTCGACCACATGGGAGTCCAGCAACACAGCCATTATGCTAACTGCTGGTCCCCCAAGGTATCTTCTTAAAAGCAAAAGGAGGGGGCTGGCTGATGGTGTAGTGGTTAAGCATGCTGGACACCCACCTGGCCGACTGTGGTTTAAGTCCTGGACCTGGCAGCTTGCTTTCTCACTTTCTATTGTTCTCCCTCTCTAGTCAAAAATAAATAAATAAATAAATAAAGTTAAATAAAATAATTTTAAAAAGAAATAAGTAAAAGGAACCCAAGGAGGAAGGGAGGAATTTCTGGGTTATGGCTAAGTCCAGGAGAGGTGGTTGATTACTTGACAACTACTAACTTATCTCATGCTCATAACTATTGTTTGTTCTGTGAAACAACAGTGCTTAGTACATGGTCAATGGTACATAAGGCTTAAATAAATTAGTGTGCTGGGCTCTAGGATTTGTATATATTATCTATGTGATCCTCACAACATCTCTATGAAGTAGGTCCTACTGTCTTCTGTTACCACCCTAATTTTATGGACGAAGAAACAGTTTAAGCAACTTCCCCAGGGACACACATCTAGTAAGAGATAGAACCAGGCTTTGAACCTAAGCAGTCTGGGTCCAGCGTCAGTATGTTGAACCACCATCCAGGCTATCTCTTTGTTAATAGAATCTATTATTTTCCTATCAGTCTTTTTTTTTTTTTTTTTTGAGAGATTTTCACTGTAGGGCGCGTGCGCTCGCCAGACAGACAGAGAGAGACATAGAGACAGAAAGCGAGAAATCACCCCCCAGGGGGGATGGTCACGCCGCAATCCCTTCTCCTCCATTCTCCTCTCGGGATCTTGGGCACACACGCACACGTGCCTGGCGTGAGTTTTAAGCCACCGGGTCCGGGACACGAACCGCGGTCGACTATGTGGGAGTCCAGCGACATAGCCATTACGCTAACTGCTGGTTCCCTCAATCTTTTGTTTTGTTTGAAGCAGGATCTCAACATGTTGCAATCCTCCCGTCTCAGCTTCCCAACTGGGACTACAGCTAGTACCATCCTGTCCAGTTTATTTTTTGTTTTTAAGAGGATCTTGCTGTTGCCCAGGCCAGTATTGAGTTCATGATCCTCCTGTTTCAACCGGGTATTGGGATTAAGGCGCACACCACCTCCTCTGACCTTCAGGATGGACCAGGAGTCGAATCCAGGCATTACATTATGGTCCCAGCTTGAGGAGCACAATGTCTTAGCAGCAAATGCCACCACTGCTGAGCTCTATCAGATTCGCTACAAAGACAACTCTGGTAGAAATGTTATTATTGTTATTATTATTATTTCTTTTCTTCCCTTCTTGTCAGAGGATACATAAACTCATCAGAGAGAGAAAGAGAGGAGAAGCGCCTCCCATGGGGCAGGTCACACTGCAATCCCTCCTCCTCCATTTCTCTCTCCTTTATTTTGGGCACACACACACACATCTGGTGTGTTTCTCTGGGTCCAGGACTCGAATGTGTAATTGGCCATGTGGGATCCGGCTGCTTTAACCATCACACCATAGAGTCAACCCCAAATATTATTATTACTGTGGATGGAGAATTGACTATGCAATCTCTATTGAAATCCTGATTTATGCACAGATGTTTTTAAAATACTTACAGAAGGGGACCAGCAAAGGGCATAGAGGTAAAAGAGGCTGCATCCCACATGGATGACTACATAGTTCAAGTTTTGGACTTAGTGGCTTGAAAATCATGCCAAGCATGTGTGTGTGCATGCCCAAAATCCCAGGAGGAGAATGGAGGGGAAGGGATTATGGTATGGCTATCCCCCCGGGAGAGGGGTGATTTCTCACTTTCTCTCTCTGTCTCTGGTGATTGAACACACTTTACAGTAAAGTAAAAACAAAATAACAGAGAAGAAAAAAAACACAACCCAAGGCATAACCTACTGACATTACAACATTACTCAAATCATAGATGTAAGGATTCGTGGTGGGCAGGAGATCTCTCTTTGGGATCAAGCTAGTGAACTAAAAAGGTTTGAGAGCAGATATCAATGAAGACAAGACCACGGTGACCACTTGATTCTACCTCTGCTCAGTCTACACGAGTGCTCAGGTGGCAGGGCAGGGACAGGCAGATGTCCTCAGTTCTCCAGGCCCCTCACCCATAGGAAAGCAGGACAGAGAGTGGGAGAAATGTAATGATAGGTCCATGGTGCTCAGACTCAGCCTGTGACCTTGAGCAAGAGACTTTAACAACACTTCTGCAAAACAGGAGTGATCATTTATTCCAAAGCTTATAGACACACCGTTAAGAAAGAAAACACGCCAGCAGTTGCACAGTGACAGTGCAGTTTCTTTCTTTCTTTTTTTGAGAGGTTTTTTGCTATAGGGCACTATAGGGCACGTGCGCTCGCCAGACAGACAGAGAGAGACAGAGTCAGAAAGCGAGAAATCACCCCCCGAGGGGATGGTCACGCCACAATCCCTTCTCCTCCATTCTCCTCTCGGGATCTTGGGCATGCACGCACACGCGCCCGGCGTGAGTTTTAAGCCACCGGGTCCGGGATGCGAACCACGGTCGACTACATGGGAGTCCAGCAACATAGTCATTACGCTAACTGCTGGTTCCCCGGTGACAGTGCAGTTTCTTGACAATAGCCCTGCCAAGTCATAAACCAGACACAGAGACTCTCGTTGCTCCTAAATTCCTTTCATCTCTTCTGTGAGATTCCATAAGTTTTCCTATCTCAGTGGCATTGCTTAGTGTATGATAGACCATCAAATCCTTTTTTCCCCAATTTCTTTCTTTCTGCCATGAGTGAGAGAGAAAGAGGACAAAGAGAGACAGGCACCCCACAGGCTCTTCTGTCACAATCCACCCCCAGCTTCAGCCAGCCCTGCATCTTGGGCACACGGATGCCCAGCATGTTCAGTGAGGTCCCTGGACCATGTGGGTCAGTCTTGCAGAGAGTTGTATGGCTCATACACCATCTGCCCTAGAGTCTATCTTTTCACCCATATCTCAGGAACAAAATAAAGCACAATTTCTATGCATAGGTCTCTTCCTACCTTAGGTTATACAAAGCAGTCGATTGTTGGTTTGTAAAAGCCAAAGAGTTATTTCTCCAAAGACAAAAGTTGTTTCACTAATATTAACTTCGTTCCCTGCTGCTCGGTATTCCTGCCTTTCTCTCTGCATAATCACTTTTTATCCAAATGCTGAATCACAATATAATCTTATGAAGACATTTTAAATAGCACTGAATTCAGTACATGCAGTACCAACAGTGCACCCAGCTCCGCCAAAGCCAAGATGATCCAAACAGCTATGCTCAATTTCTCAAATCTGCAGACAATGGTGGCTCCATTAGGATGTTACCACTGATTGTAAGACACACTCCTAACCTCAGAGATATAAAATACATTTTTTTTAGAGGTTTTTCGCTATAGGGCATGTGCGCTCACCAGACAGAGAGAGACAGAAAGCGAGAAATCACCCCCCGGGGGGATGGTCACGACGCAATCCCTTCTCCTCCATTCTTCTCTCGGGATCTTGGGCACGCACGCACATGCGCCCAGCGTGAGTTTTAAGCCACCGGGTGCAGGACGCGAACTGCAGTTGACAACGTGGGAGTCCAGCGACATAGCTATTACGCTAACTGCTGGTCCTGATATAAAATACATTTTTTTAAAAAGAGATTTTTGCTGGGACCAGCAGGTGGCATCGTGGTTAAGGTGTTGGACTCTCACATGGCTGACTGTGGTTTGAGTCCCAGACCCTGTCACTTGAAACTCACACTGGATTCATGTGTGTACATCCCCAAAACCCCAGGAGGAGAATGGAGGAGAAGGGATTGTGGTGTGGTTGCCCCCACCAGGGGGTGATTTCTTGCTTTCTGTCTCTCCAGCAAGCACATATACCCTATTGCAAAAATCTTTTCCCCTCAAAAAAAAAAAAAAAAAAAAAGTTTTTTGCCTTAGGGTGTATGTGCTTGCGGGTGTGTGTGTGGGGGGGTCGGAAGAAGAAAGTGAAAGAGACAGAGACAGTGAGAGGGAAAGTGAGAAGCTACCCTCACCCAGGGGGATGGCCACACTGCAATCCCTTCTCCTCTATTCTCCTCCGACGCTCTCACACCTGCCCGGCATGATTTTCAAACCACTGTGTTCAGGGCTTGAGCCATGTTTGGTCATGTAGGAATCCAGCAACTTAACCGCTGCTCCATCTGCTGGCCCCATAAAATACGATTTTAAAAATATGCCAAGGGATTAGTTAAATGTGATAGTAAACACTGGTATTGGTTAGGATTCTTTCAATTTCAAGTAACAGAAAACTCAGATGATTTAAACAAAAGGAGGGCACTGAGTCATGGAAGTCTAAAAGTCCCTATATTAAACTAGCTTCAAGTACTGCTGGATTTAGGATACCAGAATATAATTAGAACTCAGTTCCCCCAGTTCTCCATTTCTCTTTCTTCTGCAGGACTGACTTCAGTCTCAGAGTTCACATGGTATCAAGCCAGAGGCAGCCACTCTAGCCCCTACCTCCTCCTGGATTTCAAGTCCTACAAAAAGATAATTTTTATCTTCAACTTTAATGCCTCTTTTTGGTGAGGACAGGTCAGATGCTTGGGCCAAACAATGTGGCTACATCTGGGTCAGTTGCTCTCCCCCATCACTACACCCACTGAAGACCTTGCTGGAAGCCCAGTCTGCTGGGTCTCCCACAGAGATGGGGATGAATGCCAGACAGCAAAAACAATAGATGCACTTTACAGGAGAGCTGTGGGGAGTTAGGCAAAGCCATCCCTGAGGCCATTAGTCCAGGCCCAGCCAGGAGAGCCTCTCCAGGGGGTGTGCTAGCGGATCCCTGCTGGTGTGATGCTCTGAAGCTGCAGAGGCCCGCTGAGACCACCGCTCTCTGAGTCAGCCTGTGCGGCTCCCTCTGGCAGCCAGGGTGGCACTGACTCAGCACGGACGTGAGCTGGATGCTGCCTGGAAAGTTAATAAGCCTTCAGTGACGTGCGTTTCTGCTGTGCGTGGGCGGGAATGAATGAAAAGCTAGGAACACCGTGGTTCCTAGAGCAGTGATGAAGTTACCACGTGCACAAAGTGAGGGACAAGAAAAGAGTGGCAGCAGAGGAAGCCGCCCACCCAGGCAAATAGTCCCGTGCTAGTGTGCTAGGGATGCTCACAGCTGCTACCCCACACCCACCTCACTGCCAATCTGTTCCTTTCAAACCTACGCCGTGTCAAGAAACAGGACAGGTGCCAGATGGTGGCGCAGAGTTAAAACATGACGCTATGGGAAGCTGACCCACACAGGCAGGTTCTGGGTTCATGTCCAGAGACCACTCAGAGTACACAGGACACTCACACGATCCCCATGCATCCAAGGCTAGGGGTGGATAGTGGCATCAAGACCCTGCTGGGCAGACCAGCAGATGAGGTAATGGTTGCGTCGCTGGATTCCCACATAGTCTACTGCAGTTCGAGTCCTGGACCTGGCTGCTTGGAACTCATGCCCAGTGTGTGTGTGCGTGCGTGCCCAAAATCCAGAGAGGAAAATGGAGGAGAAGGGATTGTGGTGAGGCCATCCCACTGGGGATGATTTCTCACTTTATTTTTCTCTGTTTTTCTCTATGGTGAGCACATGCACCCTATAGCAAAAATCTCAAGAAAAACATAAAAGATCCTTCTCACATGGAAGAAATAAATAAATAAACTTATTTAAGAAAAAAGAAAGAAGGGAATTGGAAGGTTGATCAGTTCTACATCCTGCCCTCCCTCAACTTAGAGATCACTTAGGACATAGGGGTTTTCTGGAGAACAGAGAGGAAATGGAGAAGATGGAGACAGGAAAGTAAGGGGGCCATGTAGAACTCAGAATGGACTGAATACCACATGAAGCACCTGCTCTATGCCAGGCCTTCAACTAGGGTAAATAGGATATAGTCTGTGCCTTCAGGGAGTTGAGAGTCTAGTCTGGGTGCCAATAACAAGAATGGGTAATTACAGTGGAATGTGCTAGTGCCTTAGCTTGAGGAGGGATCTGGGTGCTGAGGTTGGTTAAAGGAAAATATCTGTAAGGGAGGAAGGGAAGCAAGTCAGTGAGGGAGACAGTACTCATCCAGGTCTCAGGTCAAGTCTTGCCTTGGCCTGGTCCAGAGGGGTGGATGCGTGGGCTCTGGAGCATGGCTGCAGGGCAAAGGGACTGGTCTTTTCTACTTCCTGGCAGGCTTTGGATTTGGGCCATGGGGAGTGGTAAGCTCCCTGGCAGAGGGTTCCTGTTGCCAAGGGCTAGTCTCCACAGAAGCGAACAGCTGGGGGCAGCTGTGAAAACTTAGCCAACATGCAGACATTGAAGGAGGAGTGAAGGAGGGGTGACCAACCCAGTAAAGTAACCTGGAAGGACATCAGCAGCATCTGCTGCATGGGGCTGTGCCAATTGTTTCATGAATGTCATAATCCACTTTCTGCTACTATAACAGATATCCCAGACTAGATCATTATAAATAGAGGTTTAGTTGACTCACAGTTCTGGAGGCTAGGAAGTTCAAGAGCATGGGCGTGGGCATGTGGCAAAGCTTTCATGCTGCATCATCTCATGGTGGAAGAACAAGTGGGCACTCAAGATGGAAAGACAATGGCAGCCGAACTCCTTGATCAGGAGCCCACTATGTGATAACTAACCTACTCCCACAATGATAGAATTAATCCATTCATGAGGGCAGCGCCATTACAACCTAATCATCTCATCACCTTTTAAAGGCCTCAGCTCTTTCATTTTTAATTTTTTGCAATAGGGCTCATGCGCCTGTTGGAGAGACAGAGAGAAAGAGGGAAAATAAGAAAGCAGCCCCTAGGAGGGATAGCCACACCACAATTCCTTCTCCTTCATTCTCCTGTCTGGATTTTGGGCAAGTGCACATGCACATGCATCTGACATGTTCCTCAAACTGCAGTGTCTGAGACTTGAACTGCATGGTCAGCCATGTGGGATCCAGCTCCCTTTATCTCTATGCCACCTGCTGGCCCTGGGCCCCACCTCCAAATATTGTTCCATTGGCCTTTCAATTTCAGCATGAGTTTTGGAGGGGACATTTAAGTCATAGCAGTGGTGGACAGGATAGGGAGCAAAACAACAGCATGGGGAGCTTCTTGGAGGAGGTCATTCTGTTGCATCTTCAACAGCAGAGGAGGCACCCGACAAAATAAGATCTGAGGAGTCAATATGTGCAAAAGCTATAGGAGCACGCAGCCCTTTCTGGAACCACTGGAATGTTGATGCGTGATACCGGGCAGAGCGTGGAAATGGGGTGGCGGTATAAGAGCCTGATGGTGGGCAAAGGCCAGACTGTGAAGGGTCCTATGAACCATTCTAAAAGATCGGTTCTAAAAGGAAGTAGATTTTCATTCCACCCCACCTCAGTTCTTTTGTAAATATTTACACAATGTTACAAGGCAAGCAAGCCCAGCCCTAGTCAGTTGTGTGAAATAAGGACACTGCACAGAATCTGGAGTCTGAAAAGCAGAAGGCCTAGGCTTGAGGCTCACCCTAGTATGCCAACTAGATGACTCTGGGAAAGTGACCTAACTCTCTGCTCCTCTGTTTCCACATCTATCAGCTAAGATAAGGCACATGTGTCAAAAGGCTGTACATATATTAGTTAACATTACCTTGCCTCAAAAATTAAAAGTCACAGCAAGGAGAATCCCCAGGCAGGCTCCTTTAACTATCTGGCACTAAGCAGGTCAAGGTCTTTCTGGATGACACAGCAGGTCAATAGCAGAGCCAGGGGGGTGAAATCATCTAAGTTACGGCTTCCGATGATGTCTGCGTAACCAGTTGAAATTCAACTTCACACTGCTACTGCCATTCAAAGGTCGGAGATGTTTCCAGGAAATTCTCTTTTCAGCAGTGCTCAAGGTGGTTCCCAATGGGCAGCCCCAAGAACCTCCAAGAGATTGGCAGTCTGTAGCTGAATGAGGTTCCTAGGAAACAGGAAAAAAAGGGAATCAAGGAGTAGGAGACAAATGCCCTAAGGACTGTAGAAGAGACTCTGTTTCTAAGTGCTTCCCTTGTCTACAGCCTCCTTCCCCAACATTTCAAAAATTTCTTTCTTTTGGGACCAGCAGATGGCAAAATGGTTACGTCGCTGGACTCCCACGTAGTCGACCATGGTTCAAGTTCAGCTTAAAACTCATGCCAGGCGCATGTGTGTGCATGCCCAGAATCATGAGAGGAGAATGGAAGAGAAGAGATTGTGGTATGGTCATCCCCCCCTAGGGAGTGATTTCTTGTTTTCTGTCTCTCTGTCTCTCTCTGTCTCTCCAGCGAGTGCAAGGGCCCTATAGCAAAAATCTCTCATTAAAAAAAAACTTTCTTTCATGAGCTTCAGAGACAGAGAGAAAGATAAGCACTCTCAACAGGCTCTCATGTCACAATCCCCCCTCCCTCTGGTCTTCTCAGCCAGTCAGGACCATGGGGACACACACATGAGCAGCTAACATGTACAAGTCAACAGACTAACTAGGTCCCCAGTCTTCCATATGGATCTGGCATCACTTGAGTAGCATGTTACTGACGTGCACTGAACTGTCTTGCTCATACACAGTTCAGGGCCAGCAGGTAGTGTGGTGGTTAAGGCACAGGACTCCCACATGACCAACCATAGCCCACACCCCAGCTTGAAAATTACACCAGGCATATGTGTGTGTGCCCGCCCTAAATCCCAAGAGGAGAATGGAGGAGAAGGGGTTACAGCGTGGCTATCACTCCAGGAGGTGATTTCTCACTTTCCTTCTCTATCTTTCTCCAGTGAGCACAAGTGCCCTATGGCAAAAATGAAATAAATATGTAAATAAATAAATAAAAAGTGAACAATTCAATGGTTTTCAATATATATTTATGTAATATGACTATCGCCACAATAAATTTCAGAATGTTTTCACTGCCCCCCAAAAGAACTCCTACTCATTAGTAGTCTCTTCCTTTCCTCCATCTTTGCCTTCCCTTCAGCTCTAGTCAACCACACTAATCTACTTTCTCTTTTTTAAAAATAATTATTTATTGGGACCAGCAGTGGTGTGGTGGTTAAAGCACTGGACAGTCCCATATGGCCAGCCATGGTTCAAGTCCTGGACCTGGTGGCTTACCTTCTCACTTCCTCTGTGTGTGTGTGTAATAAAATTAAAATAAATGAATGAATAAATAAAATTGAATAAAATAGTTATAAAAATTATTTATTTATTATTATTACTACTATTATTATTTAAATTTGCTGTAGGACACATGCACTCACCAGAGAGAGAGAGAGAGAGACAGGGAAAGTGAGAAAACAAGCTATCAGGTTCAGGACTTGAACTATGTTTGGCCATGTGGGAGTCCAGCACCTTAACTATCATGCCACTCACTGGAACTCTCTAATTTCTATCTTTATAGATTTTCCTATTTTGAACATTCCATTAGCTGGAATCATATAATATATTGTCTTTGTGACTGGGTTTTTTCACTTAGCATAATGATTTCATGATTCATTCCTGTTGTGGCCTGTATCAGTATATCAGTAAATTGTTCTTCTTTATGAATAAATAATTTCTTTTTTTTTTTTTGAAGAGGTTTTTGCTATAGGGCGCGTGCGCTTGCCAGACAGACAGAGAGAGACAGAGAGACAGAAAGCGAGAAATCACCCCCCAGGGGGGATGGCCACGTCACAATCCTTTCTCCTCCATTCTCCTCTTGGGATCTTGGGCACGTACACACACGCTCCTGGCATAAGTTTAACCCACCAGGTCTGGGATGCGAACCGTGGTCGACTACATGGGAGTCCAGCGACATAGCCATTATGCTAACTGCTGGTCCCATGAATGAATAATTTCTATTGTATGAATGTATCATTTTTTTTTTTGAGAGAGATTTTTGTTATAGCATGTGTGCACTCCCAGAGAGACAGAGACAGAGAAACAGAAAGTGAGAGGTCACCCCCTAGGGGGATGGCTGCAATCCCTTCTCCTCCATCCTCCTCCCAGGATTTTGGGTCCATCCGTACACATGCCCAGTGTGAGGTTAGACTGCCGGGTCTGGGACTTGAACCATGGTCAACTATGTGGGAATCTAGCAACGTAACCATTATGCCATCTGCTTGTCACTGGATGTATCATATTTTAAAAATCTGCTCAGTAGGTGTACATTTGGGTTGTTTCCACTTTCATGCTATTATGAATAATGCTGCTATGAACATTTGCGATCAAGTTTATGTGTGGACACATGTTTTCATTTCTCTGGAGTATATACCAAGGAGGGCAACTGCTGGATTATACAGTAAGTGACATTTTGAGGAACTGCTAAACTGCTTTATTATAATTTGCAAAATACGCCATTTTGCAATTTCACTAACAATGTATGAAGATTCAAGTTTCTCTACATCCTTGCCAACACTTGTTATTGTCTGTCATTTAAAAATATAGATATTTATTAGATTTTATTTATTATTATTTGTATTTTAAATTTTCTATAGGGCATGTGTATTCACGAGAGAGAGAGAGAAAGAGAGAGAGAGAGAGAGAAAGTAGGAAAGCAAGCTGCCAGGTCTGGGACTTGAACTGTGGTCAGCCATATGAAAGTCCAGTGCCACAACAACCATGCCACCTGCTGGCACCTTCTCTGCCATTTTTATTATAGCTATCCTAGTGGTTGTGAAGTAGCATGTTATTACATTTTTAAAAATTGTGGTTAGACATACATAATATTATAATTTTAAAAAATAATTATTTATTTAATTTTATTTATTCCTTCATTTATTTTGACCAGAGAGAGACTCACAGAAAGAGAGGGGGAATGTGAGAAAGCAAGTTACCAGGTCTGGGACTTGAACTGTGGTCGGTCATGTGAGAGTGTCCACATCACCTGATGGTCCTTATATTATCATTTTAACTATCCATTAGTGGACAATTCAGTGGCATATATAGTCTTCATTTTTTGTTTTGTTTGTAGCTTTTTTTGCTATTGGATATCTTACCAGAGTGAGAGAGATAGACAGAGAGAAAGAGGAAGTGAGAAATTACCCCCTAGAGGGGATGGCCATGCTACAATCCTTTCTCCTCCATTCTCCTCTTGAGATTTTGGGTATGCATGTACACACACACCCAGCATGCTTTTCAAGCTACTAGGTCCAGGACTCAAATTGCATAGTCAGCTCTGTTGGTTCCGGCCATCTTAATCACCACACCACCTGGCTGGCCTGCTCACTGTGGCTTTTTTTTTTTTTTTTTTTTGGGGGTATTTCCCT
>NW_006159782.1:2161858-2179786 GCF_000334495.1 Tupaia belangeri chinensis | reverse complement strand
GTTTTAAGCCACCGGGTCCGGGACACGAACCGCGGTCGACTACGTGGGAGTCCAGCGACATAGCCATTACGCTAACTGCTGGTTCCCAAAAGTTAAACATTTTTGAAGCTAGCAGGTGGCGAGGTGGTTGAAGTGGCTGTACTCCCACATGGCTGATCGTGTTCCAAGTCCTGAACCTGGCAGCTTGCTTTTTCACTTTCCCTCTCTCTCTCTGTTTTTCTCTGGTCAGCCTAAAAATAATAATAATAATAATAAAATAAAATAAGGACAATGAATAAATTTTTTAAAAAACTTAAACTTTTTTTAGGTTTATTTATTCATCTCTTCCATGGAAGAGAGAGAGAGACTGCTACCCCCAGCAAGGTCCTCAATTCACCACCAGTTCCAGCTGGTCTGGATCATGAGCATGCACATGTAAATAGATGTGCTCAGGGAGGACCCAGAGCAAACCCAGGGCCTCTCTCATGTGGGTCTAGTTGTGTTATTGCTCCACTACCACCTGGCTTCCTAAATTTTTGTTAAGTCAGTTATCTATTATTTTTTATCCTATTGTTTGTGCTTTTGGTGGCATGTCTGAGAAGGCTTTGCCTAGCTCAAGGTTTATTCCTATAACATTTTTCTTTCTTTCTTTCTTTCTTTTTTTTTAATGAGAGAGAGATATTTTTGCTTGAGCACATGTGCTCACTAGAGAGACAGAGAGAAACAGAGAGATAGAAAAGAAATCACCAACCGGGGGGTTAGCCATGCTGCAGCCCCTTCTCCTCCATTCTCCCCTCAGGATTTTGGGTATGCATGCACACATACGCAGTGTGAGTTTCAAGCTGCTGGGTCCAGAACTAGAACTGTGGTTGGCCATATAGGAGTTCAATGGCTTAACCAGTATGCCACCTGCTGTCCCCATAGTCTTTTTTTTTTTTTTAGAGGTTTTTGCCTTAGGGCATGTGCACTCACCAGAGAGATAGAAACAGAGACAATGAGAGAAAAAGTGAGAAATCACCCCCTGGGGAGGGAATGGCCACATTGTAATCCCTCTCTTCCATTCTCCTTCTGAGATTCTGGGCACACACGCACCTGGCATGAGTTTCAAGCCAGCGAGTCTGAGACTTGAACCATGATCAGTCATGTGGGAGTCCAGCAATGCAACCACTATGCCATCTGCTGGCCCCCACAATAGTTCTTTTAAGAGTTTCATAGTTTTAGTTCTTATATTTAGGTCTATGTTTTTTTTAAATTACTTATTTATTTTATTTGTTATTATTATTTTTAAAATTTGACAAGAGAGAGGCAAAGGGAAAGTGAGAAAGCAAGCTTCCAGGCCAGGGACTCAAACTGCAGTTGCCCATGTGGGAGTCCAGTGCCTCAACCACCATGCCACCTGCTGGCCTCATCTATGATCAATTTTTGAATTAATTTTTGTATATGATGTGAGGTAGGGGTCCAGTTTCTTTTCTTTTTCTCTGCTTTTCTTTCTTTTTTTTTTTTCCCCTCCATGTAGTCCGTTGTCTCAACATGATTTGTTGTAAAGGCTATTCATTTCTCTTCTGAATTGTCTTAGTGTCATGTCAAAAATCACACAACTCCTTCTTAAAGAATGTAGACTTTAAGCAGTTTATGCAACTTTAACAATTTTGGGCAAGTGAAGCCAAGTCCTGTTCCCTGGCCACTGGCACCTCAAATAGGAGCTTATAATCTGAGATGACTTAGTGTCCAACATGGATTCCAAATACCTAATGGAGGCAAAGAAAAAAAAATCAGATCTCTCTCAGAAAACATAAAGGGCAAGTGCCCGTAGAGAAGGCAGGTGATCTCACTTGATCTGGTTCTCCAAAGATGCTAACATGCTGTCCCAGGTCTCCAGGTGGCCTGATGTCTTGGGATCACCCAGCCCCACATCCCACAGTGTTATTATTAAATTTCTTTGTTTTATTAAGTAAAAGATAGGGACCATCAGATGGCATAGCAGTTACATCACTGGACTCCCACATGGCCTACTGCAGTTCAAATCCCAGACCCTATGGCTTGAAACTCCTGCTGGGCGACATGTGCGTCCATGCCCAGTATCCCAAGAGGAGAGTGGAGAAGAGATTGCAGCATGGCCATCTCCCCTAGGGTGGCATTTCTCACTTTCCCTCTCACTGTCTCTGTCTCTCTCCAGAAAGCACACATGCTCTAAGGCAAAAACCTCTAAAAAAAAAATTTTTTTTTAAACTCTAAAAAAAAGAAAGAAAAGATATCTTGGGCCAGCTGGTGGTGTGGTGGTGAAGTGGCTGGATCTCACACGGCCAACTGTGTACAGGTCCCAGACTCACAAGCTGTGGGTGCATGCATACTCAAAATCCCAAGAGCATAACGGAGAAGGGATTGCAGCATGGCTGTCTGCCCTGGGAGTGGGGCCTTCTCACTTTCCCTTTCTCTCTTTCTCTGTCTCTCTCCAGTGAGTACATGTGCCCTATAGCACATTTTTAAAAATACAGGTTGTTTTTTTTCTTAAAGATAACTAGCTGAACATTTGACAAAGCTACAATTTGTAAAAATATTATTTATATTAGGCTTTTATAATTTTACTAAAAAATCTTGGGGCCAGACTGTCAAAAGAGTTCATGGAGTTCTGAGGCAAGATGGTGAAGGTGTACTGATGACTCTGATGAATGAAAGCAAGATTTCTGATCTCTTCTGCTTCCTGGAATAGAGAAAAGTTTGTGCCAGCTCAGTAACTGCATACCACGTTTCAGAGACTGTATCTATTTTATCCAGCAATAAGAACACATCTGAAATAGCAGCTGCAATTGAGTCATGACATAATTAAGTTTATAGTAATTCACTGTCTTTCTCTAAGGCCCATCTGCCATCATCACTGGCCAAACAAAGAATAAAGTAGAAATGTGATAAAATCACCACCCTATAATCTTTTTTTAAAAATTATTATTCATGGTAGGGTACATGTGCGCACATGTGAGTGTGTGTGTGTGTGCGCGTGTGTGTGTGCGTGTGTGAGAGCGAGAGATGAGCACCCTCCACAGGGTCTGATTATATCATGATTCCCCCTCCTCCAGTTCTTCAGCCCATTGGATCTTGGACACTTATGCCCACGCTCAGTATATTTCAGGCTGACTGGGCCAGTAATTCAAATTGGGGTCACCACGTGATACACCTCCTCCAAGCAGCATATTACCACTGCACCATGGGGCTGGTCCTATCCTGAAATATTTTCAAGCCATGATAGTATTACCAATCTCTTTAATTCCCCAGGGAATACAATATTGCTTTAACACTTGGATAAGGAGGATTTCCATTTGACCTTTCCCATCATCAAATCACTTTCTCTGCCAGTCTGAGAGCACATACAAGAATTCTGCCAGTGGCTAGGGATATCTAGTCCAGGTGTACAATTAGGGATCTGGAATAAATAGGTTTGGAGATCCTTAGGGCCTATTGTCAAGTCATCCCAGTCAAACTCCTTTTATCAGAGATCCATCTTAACTCCTACTCTGACCAATAGATCTCAGTAGAGTTCAGGATCCCCAGGAATCAATATTTGCCTGAGCTACTGCCCATATCACCAAGAGGCCTGATATTAATATTTTCGTAGTGCACAGTTACCCTGGTAGAGGCCTCAGATCTCCCTGGGAAGACTGGAAGTAGAATCGTTGCACATACATATCCTGTTATTGTAACATCCTTTCTTGGGGGAAGATCTATCCTCCACTTCTTCCAGGGGCTCTGGGGTAGTGACTGACTCAGACTTGGTATGGGGTGAGGGACTGTCTTCTCAGTCACAGTGGCTAACATCAGATCTCTGTTGACCAGACCTGAAGTTTTTTTCACATATACAAAGTGAGTAGAAACTTGGTGGATGGGCTGCTTATATATTTTGACTCTAGAGACTCCAAGATAAATTAGCCACATCAATCTCTACAGGGAAGACAATCCCAGTTACATCCCAACCCTGCCGATTAAAATAATCATACTCAGTTTCTTTCAGAAATTAAATGCTGATCGTTGGTTTCTACCACGCTAGAATCTACACCTCCCCATTGAAATGAGGAAGCCTACTTCAAAGGCTGCTGTTGTCATCAGCAGCTCCCACTGAGGGCTGTTCAACGGTCCTGGTACTTTCCCTTCAAAGGTATTTCCCAAGGCCTTGGGTTTCTAGGGGAATGACCTTCTGGACAACCAAAAAATTGTTGTGTCCTCTATATTGTTAGGTGATTAACTTTATTCTGAGAGCAACTGGGAGCCACTAAAACATTTTCAACAGAGGAGTAACATGTTCAAATTTATATTTTAACAAGACTGCTCCTATTTGATAAGGAATCTACTGGAAGAGGCGGGTAAGGGTGAGGGGGAAGAGATGGCTGATACAGTGACCCAAGTAAGTCTTAGAAACATGGAGCTAGCACCACATCATGGGAAGTACAGGACAGATGGCCCTCAGTGCAAGGAAGGCAGAGGGGCACTCCAAACCTTTGGTGTACCCTGGGGAGGGCATGGTGAGTGGAGGGCATATAGATGGCAGGGAAAATAGTTTATTGCTATAAATAGCCTTGATCTTCTTCATGATATTGCTGGACAGGAAAACAAGAAACCAATAATCAAATGGCATAGTAGAGAGGGGGTCCAAAGTTATGTGGATTTCTCTTGTTTTGTTTTAGGTTTTTGCCATGGGACATGTGCACTCGCCAGAGAGAGCTGGAGAGAGTCAGAGACAGGAAAACTGAGAAATCACCCCTCTCTAGAAATGGACACATTGCAATCCCTTTTCCATTTTCCACTTGGGATTTTGGGCATACATGCATACATGCCCAGAGTGATTCTCAAGCCGCCAGGTCTAGAACTTGAACCATGGTCAGCCATGTGGTTAACCACCATGCCACTTACTGGCCCTCAAAAATTATATTTTAAGAAGGTGCTTGTGGGACCAACAGATAGTGTAATGATTCCATTGCTGGACTCCCACGTGGTTGACCATGGTTCGAGTCCCGGACCTGGTGGCTTTAATTCATGCCAGGTGTGTGTGCTTGAGAGCCCAAAATCCCAAGAGGAGATTAGAGGAGAAGGGATTGCAGCATGACCATCCTCTCTGGGGGGGAGAGTGATTTCTTGATTCCCATCTCTCTGGCAAGTGCACACGCCCTATAGCAAAATCTCTCTTAAAAAAACAATTTAAAAAAAAAGAAGAAGGTACTTACAAGGTGAGTCAGTAAGTGGCATAGAGATTAAGGTGCTGAATTCCACATGGCAAACTGCATAGCTGCACGGTTCAAGACCTGGGCCCCGCAACTTGAAAAACATGCTCGGTGCATGTATGCCTTTCTCTCTCTCTTTGGTCTCTCTGGAGTACATGTGCCCTATAGGAAAAACTGAATTAAAAAGAGAGAGAGAAAAGCCATTTGCAGGCAATGGTGGCCTTGTCCAGGGGTGTGGTGCTATCAATTGTAAAGCTCTGTATCCAAGCACCTGGCCTGTGGACAGAGACTGGGCCATCTTGCTTGCATCATGCACAATGAGCAGGGGTGTGAGGAGAATGCAAAGCTAGGGACATCTGCCAGGGGCGGATGTGCCACATTGCTCCCCCAAAAGGCCCTTTGTAAAGCCAGGGACATTCTGTTACCTAAAGTCTTTGTACGTTCACCCAAACCTTTGAGCTGTGTCATTAGTTCTTTGTGGAGATGAAGACAGTGAGACACCAGCTGCCAGCACTGGTTCCCCCACTCAATAAATAACAGGGACAGAGCTAGGGAGCAGCTTTGTGGAGCCACGAGCTGAACTCTGCAGCATTACAAAGGCAGCTTACCTGGCCGTCCTTCCCTCCGCTCCCATTCTTACAGTCACCTCTAGTACCATTCTGCCACCTTACAGTGTCCCACTGAAGCCCTCCAAGTGGGTGGAAAGATGGCTAATTTTGGAGATAGACCAGGTTTCAAGTAGTTTATCAGATTTCTCTTCAAGAAAGGATTTGCTGTCCAGTGACAAGGAGTGTGGTTAAACTGACAGTCCCATCCCTTCAGGGTCTGCCTTGACTTTCAAAAAAAAAAAAAGGATATTGGGGCCAACAGATGGAGTAGCAGTCACATCACTGGACTCCCACATGGTTGACCACAGTATGAGTCCTGGACCCAGTGACTTGAAACTTACACTAGGCATGTGTGTGTGAGTGCCCAAGGTCCAGGGAGGAGAATGGAGAAGGACTGTGGCATGGCCATCCCTGGAGGGGTGGTTGGTCACCTTCTCTCTCACTGTCTCTGTCTCTCTCTCCACTGGTGAGCACACACATCCTAAGGTAAAAAAACCTCTACAAAAAAAATCAAATATTGGCAAATTATGATTGTATATATTTATGATATATTTATGGGGTATAAAGTGATGTTATGATATATATATATATATATATAATATATATATATATATATATAGTCATGCTAATTAATATATCTATCACCTCAAATACTGACCACTTATTCCTCCTGTCTAACTGAAACATTGTACCTTTTCTCCCCCCTAGGGCACATGCATTGGCAGGAGAGAGACAGAATGAGAGAAGGTGAAAAATCACTTGGATGGGGTGGCCACACTGCAATCCCTTCTCCACTCTCCTCTAGGAATTTTGGGCATGCATGCACATGCGTCAGTGTGGTTTCCAAGTCGCTGGGTCTGGAATTCAAACCTCCCAGTCAGCTATATAGGATCCAGCTGCTTTAACTCCCATGCCACCCACTGGCTTCACATTGTACCTTTTGGCTATCATCTTCTTTCTTCCCAACTCTCAGCCTCTGGTCCCCATTCGACCTTCTGTTTCCACCAAGTCGATTATTTGGATTTCACAAATTAGTGAGATCATGCGGTACTGGTCTTTCTGTGCCCGGCTCCCCTTGCTCAGCATGATGTCCTCCAGGTTCAGTGAAGTTTCGTAAGTGACAGACTTTTTCTCTTTTTAAAGACTGGCTAGTATTCCATTGAGTGTATTTGCACCACATTTCTTTACCCGAACATCTGCTGATGGACACTTCTACTGATTTCATGTCTTAGCTGTCGTGACTACTGCTGCAATAAACACAAGAACACAGATATGTCTGACACACTGATTTCATTTCCTCTGGATATACACTCAGAAGCTGGATCATATGGCAATTCTATATTTAGTATCTTGAGGAAACTTGCCTCAGCTTTTGAGCTGGGATCACACTCTTCTTGGGGTGGTTCCCAGACACTGACTAGACAGGGCTGTGGTACAGGGCCCAGCCATTTCCACCTAACATTGGGCTGCCTTGTTCCAGAGCTTCCCACGGGGCTGAGAGAGTCCCAGTCAGGCCTACATCATAATTCACAGACCCCCGTCCCCATGTGTCTTGCCTAGGGCCCCCCCCACTAATGAATTTTGCATTCCCCTCTCCATCCCAGTGTTTGCTCCTGGAAGCCCAACCCGTGATGTTCACTCCTTTATCTCGTGAATGAGAATAACAGAATACCTAGTTGTTTCAAAGATTAATCACAAAATAATAACTCAAACGCCTCCTCCTGCATCAGTGGGTAATTTTCCATGTTCCCCTCCAAATTCACTTTCCACTCCACCTACCCTGCTCTGGGCCCCAGAAGGCTGGCCCTTCAGAACAGCACTGGGAGCCAGACAGTGGCTTGGTGGTAACGTGTAACACTCGGTGAGGCTGACCCACATGGGAAGGCTCTAAGCTTGTTTCACTCCCTGAGCGCGCTGAGTATGTGTGTGCCAGTGATCCAGGGTTGGCTGAGACTGGGGGTGACTGCAGACTCAAAACCCTCTTGTCTCTCTGTCTCTCTCTGCATCTCGATCTGCCTCTCTCATTCATGGAAGAAATAAACAAACAAGCTTAAATAAAAACAAAACAAAGCAAAAAACAGCATCAATGACAATCTCATATAGCCATAAGAAAAGAAAGAGGTCAGGTTATACCTGGCCCTCCCACTGCCAAGATGCTGCTGGTTAGTCTTCTTGCTTGTTTTCTTTTTTTTTTTTTTTCTTAGAGGTTTTTGCCTTAAGATGCGTGCATGGCCAGAGAGAGGAAGAGACAGAGACAGAAAGGGAAAGTGAGAAATCACTCCCCAGAGACTGTGAGAGGGAAAATGAGAAATCACCCACTGGGAAGGTAGCTGCACTGCAATTCCTTCTCCTCCATTCTCCTCCCAGGATCTTGGGCACACACACACACACAAGAGTCCAGCATGAGATTCTTTTCTTTCTTTCTTTTTCTTTTCTTTTTTTGGAGAGGTTTTTGCTATAGGGCGCGTGCGCTCGCCAGAGAGAGAGAGAGAGAGACAGAAAGTGAGAAATCATCCCCCAGGGGGGATGGCCACGCCGCAATCCCTTCTCCTCCATCCTCCTCTCAGGATCTTGGGCACGCACGCACACGCGCCCGGCATGAGTTTAAGCCACCGGGTCCAGGACTCGAACTGTGGTCGACTATGTGGGAGTCTAGCAACAAAGCCATTAATGCTAACTGCTGGTCCCGAGCCCAGCATGAGTTTCAAGCCTGGGACTTGAACCACAATCGGACATGTGGGAGGTCCAGTGACATATGGAGGTCCTGCTACACCATTTGCTAGCCCTGCTTTCTTTCTTTCTTTTTTTTTTTTAATTGCCGGAGGTACATGTATTTGCAAGAGAGAGACAGACATAAAGGGAGGGAGAGAATATGTCTCAATGGGACATGGCCTCACCACAATCCTTTCTTCTCCATTTCTCCATCCTGTCTGGATTTGGAGCACATACCCACATGCACCTGGCATGCTTTGCAAACTGCTAGGGGTGGGACTCAAACCTCAGGTGGCCGTGCAAGATCTACTCCCTTAACCACTAGGCCATGTGGGACCTACTCCCTTAACCACTAGGCTACAGGGCTGGCCCAGTCGCCTTGCTTTCTAACTACAGCTGTTCTTTCTGGGTCCTGCTAACTCTTCCCCTTTCTCTAGCACTCGGGCCTATGAGTGGTTATGGCCCCCTGCACGCACACGCGCCCGGCATGAGTTTAAGCCACCGGGTCCAGGACTCGAACTGTGGTCGACTATGTGGGAGTCTAGCAACAAAGCCATTAATGCTAACTGCTGGTCCCGAGCCCAGCATGAGTTTCAAGCCTGGGACTTGAACCACAATCGGACATGTGGGAGGTACAGTGACATATGGAGGTCCTGCTACACCATTTGCTAGCCCTGCTTTCTTTCTTTCTTTTTTTTTTTTAATTGCCGGAGGTACATGTATTTGCAAGAGAGAGACAGACATAAAGGGAGGGAGAGAATATGTCTCAATGGGACATGGCCTCACCACAATCCTTTCTTCTCCATTTCTCCATCCTGTCTGGATTTGGAGCACATACCCACATGCACCTGGCATGCTTTGCAAACTGCTAGGGGTGGGACTCAAACCTCAGGTGGCCATGTGGGACCTACTCCCTTAACCACTAGGCTACAGGGCTGGCCCAGTCGCCTTGCTTTCTAACTACAGCTGTTCTTTCTGGGTCCTGCTAACTCTTCCCCTTTCTCTAGCACTCGGGCCTATGAGTGGTTATGGCCCCCTGCCTTCGTTAGCCCTCAGGCACTGATGCACCCTGTTGCATCCCCTTAGCAAATAGGTCCTTTATTAAACTCTCATCCCCCTTAGCAAATAGGCCCTTTATTAAACTCTCCTCCGTTTCTCTGAGTTTATTCTGTTTCCTCCTGATGCCCTGATTGATTCCTTCAACGAGGATATTTTCAACTGCTCCAAGTGTTTCAGGCATCATGTCAGAGCACAATGGAAATCAGATGAGGTGACGCAGACTATCCCCTCTTCCTGTACCTTCTTTGTAAGAACAAGGACATCTTTCTCAAATACTCCCACCTCAACACCCCTTCCCTTTATCGTTGTTAGTCAGGATGGGTCACACTCTGTCTTAGCCTCAGATTCCCAGAAAATAGACAGGAAAGGGTGTTTGGGAGTACTTTACTGAGAAGCGTGATCCTAGGAATCAGAAATAAAGACAGAAGAGCAAAGCTAAGAAGCAGAGAACAACAATAGAAGGATTTTCAATTAGTCACCATTACAAGTGATGGGATTGCTGAGAGGCCACAGGAATTGTGTCTCAGAATCGAGTGTCCCAGGGGAACAAGGGGAAAGCATCTGCCCATGGCCACCCTGCATTGGTCAAAGTTCACCTTAAGGAGTGTTAGCTCTCCCTGCACTTCTGGGTTGCTAGACATGGGCACTAGGTGGATTCCCGTACTCTAAGTTGTGGCAGCAACAGAGAAGACTCAGAACAGAGGGTAAAAGGCACAGGGTACAGGTTTGAGATGCAGCACCATGAGTTCATACCTGTGCCTGCACCTCTACCTGCACTTGGTCAGGGACTGTGCCAAGCTGGTTGCTGCAGCAATGGATGAGCTAGGTGTGGCCAAGGGGATCTGAAGAGCTGCAAGTAGGTGTCCAGTAGGTGTCCGTACCTAAACAGTTACTGGCGAGGGGATGAGATTGCTACTTTTCATTGGTTTAATGTAGTCACTTGCAGTAGAGTAGATGTTGGGGATGCTACTCAAACACCTCCGCAAAGACAGTGTCCTTAACATGCTTCTTGAAAGGACTCCTTCACTCCAGTCACTCTCATTATCACATTTACTTCCTTGGTGACACTTGTAACGGTCAGAATTAGCCGGTGTGGTTGGCATTGTGGGTTGAATTGCTTAGTGTTCACCCCTCCCTACCCATTTCTTCCTTACTGTCCAGTCCTGTTTTAAGTTCCTCCAATTGGGCTCAGTAATTTCACTAGTTCAGATGCTGGCAGAAATGACCTAATTCCAGAGCCATGATTTTGTAAGCACCTAAATCCTTTTGTGATTAAGTTACATGGAGTTGTCTGGAGTTGAGCCCTAAATAGGACACCTTGTTTACTTACTAGCTTGCTCATTATTATCTGTCTCTCCCTCATGCTCATTTAAGCTCCTTGATACCAGACAGTTGCTGGTATCAAATGTTTTTCTTCACTGTATCTGCAGAGCCTAGTACATAAGAAGTACTCAATAATACTTTGCTGGATGGATGGAAAGATGGATGGATAGATGGATATGAGAAGACCATGGCATGGAACAGGAAGAGACAGTGAACAATAAGGCTTATCTTCCCAACTATAGTCTTTGGAATGCCCAAGAGCCCAGTCCTTACAACTCTTCTTCATTCACACTCACTCCCTAGGTGAACTCATCCAATCACAACAATTTAAATTCACATCTCCAGGCATGACCTCTCTCTTGGACTATAGAATCATATTTATCTACCCACTGCTTTCACTCAGAATAATAGACATCTCAAATGTACCATGTTCAAAACAGAACCTTAATTTCTCCTCCAAATATTCTCCGCCAACAGACTTCCCTGTCTAAGTAAATGACATTTGCATTCTTCCTGTTGCTTAGGTTGAAAACCTGGGTGTCATTTCTGGTGCCTCTAACTTGCTCACGTTTTCCATTCAATTATTCAGCAGTTCTCTGGGCTCTGCATAATGTATTGAAACCCACCACTTATCCCTCACACCATCTCCCAATATCCCAGTCATCTTTCATCTGTATTTTGCAACAGCTTTCCATAGTAGCTGCTTCTGGAATCCATAACACACTCCCCTTGGTCACCTCTGACTTCAGCTCCAGCTGCCACAGAGCTGTGCCAACTCAACTCCTCTTGTGCCAAGAGCATCTTGCCTCGAACGTGCACCTTGTGTCTGTTTGCTTTCTGCCCTGGACTTCTCCAATGCTTTGGGAGATCTCTTTGCTCTAGCACAAGCACAGTCCAGAAGTTCAGGCTCAGCATCATAGGGGAAGAAGCCTCAACAAATGAGGACAGGAACTAGTAGCTAAAAGGTCAACCTCCTGTTCTTCGTGTGGATAATTCTGGAAGACATTCTTAAATTTCCCAGAGTCTGGACAAACTAAGCCCTCATTGCCCACAGCAACAAGCTTGGTAAATACACACGTAACACTGGCTTTTCCGTTTTCTCTGACTCACTCTTCCTATTCTCTTACCCCTGCTCCTTAGAATTGCATCCCTATAAACTACTGCACATACACCTTTGTCTCAAGCTCTGATTTTTTTTTTCACTAAAAGAAAATGTTATTCACATGTGCATCTTAGAAGCAATCTTAACTGAGAAGTGATGGAATAAAGGTGTGAAGCTCTAATAATCATTTATATACCCCAGTGCATTTAAGTTTAAGGCTAACATGTGCCAATGTGGATATATTTTCCTTTTCATAATTTACAACAGCATATTTTCTTTCAAAGCCATCATATATATACTTATTGTAAAACTTCACAAAACCCACAGTTGACATAAAGGCTATATCGCTGGACTCCCATATAGTCCACCGTGGTTCAAGTCCCAGACCCGGTGGCTTAAAACTCACACTGGGCGCGTGTGTGTGTGTGTGCCCAAGATCCTGAGAGGAGAATGGAGAAGGGATTATGGCGTGGCCATCCCCCCTGGGGGGTGATTTCTCGCTTTCTATTTCTCTGTCTCTTTCTGTCTGTCTGGCGAGCGCACACGCCCTATAGGAAAAATCTCTCCCAAAACAAACAAACAAACAAACAAAAAAACAAAAAACATCATAAATAAGTTAACACAGATATACATATTTAGAAAATTATTCTGATATGACTTAAAAATCAATACAAAACCCTTTTTGTTTCCAATGTCCATATCAGGAGTTTCTTGGCCCCTGGGTCCACTTTTTTCTTTGGTAACATCGTCTGGAAATTTTTCTAGTGGTTTTTTCTCTAAATTGGAATCCTCTGGTACATCAAAATGACCTTTTGGTAACTTTGGTTTCTTAAGGGGTTGTTTGACAGGTTCAGGGTTTCTTTCTTGAGAACTTGTTTTCCTCAAGGAATGACATAGAAGGTGCGATCTTGTCACTCTCCTAGCTGTGGCCAGGGCGCAGCCATACGAGCCCAAATGCAGTCATGGTGCCAACTGCCACAGTGGCCACGCAGGTCTCAGGCTCTGGGTTTAGAGGAAATCAAAGCCATAACATTGGTACCAGGAGTGACAAGAAAGCTGACCACCAAGATGAGATTCTGGAATGCATCAATTACTAGTCAGAAGACAATGAGGACCCCATTGTTGGTAGTAAATGTGCCCCTGAACAACCCTGGCCTGGCATGCAGTAGCATCATAATGAAATACTTTCACCTGTGACTGACTGGGCCACGATAGAAACGGAAGAGGAAGCACTGAGCTGCGTGACATCTCTGCACTTGAACAGTGTCGGAGCTGTGGTAATTCTAAAGACAATGAAGTTGCCTGGTTTTTGTTAAGTGCATTGGAAGCCTTGAAGAAAGAAAATGACAGTCAGATAACCAACCATCAATTTGGGTCACACAATGAAGGAGAGGAGGCCTCCCAAGCAGCTACAAAAGAAACCTTCACCTTTTATTTTGATAGTGCAGACCATGCTGAAAATAAGACCCAGAATCTAATTGTAAGGGTAGTAAAATTGCAGAAAGGATGGAATATGTGCATCCCTAACTGGTCATCAATACTAAAGTCAAGGCCCTGATAGGAAAGGAGCGGAGCCCTTATGTGGGGGTGGGGAGGGGGGGGTGGTCATCTGAGTGAACTTGAAAACATTGAATGCCCAGATTCCTCTGAACCCAAGCATCCCTCTCCCTCTTGCTAGAAGAGAGCAGCTGACTCTTGTCTAAAGATCATGCTAGGATCCAACTCAGATGTAAACCTTATTTATTCTCCTCAGATATTCCTCTCATTCCCACTCACTGCTCTTGGCCCAGTAACTGGGTTCAAGTCTCAGTGTAGCCCAAGAGGGGAACTATATAGTCCCCGATTTTGTAGAAAATCATTTACTCACCAGAACCCAGAGGGAGGAATAAAGGGAACATGTGTAAGAGTGGAGCTTAAGTGTGCTAGACCACAGTACAAACATAAAATTGAAAGGAAAGGGTTTCTGGACAGGGGAGTACTCTCTCATGAAATGGGATATAAAGCCCTGGCAGGCATAACTGGAGCCAGTCCTACTATGTGTCCAGGTTAGTTCTATGAAATGGCCTATATAATAAGATGGGGGTGGGGGCTGGCAGGTGGCGTGGTGATTAAAGGCACTGGATTCCCACATGGCAGACTGCAGTTCAAGTCCTGTACCTGGTGGCTTGCTTTCTTTGCTTTCCCTTTCTCTCTCTGATCGAATTAAAAAATAATAATAACAGGCCAGCAGGTGGCGTGGTGGTGGTTAAGGGCACTGGATTCCCACATGGCCGACTGCGGTTAGAGTCCTGGACCTGGCGGCTTGCTTTCTCACTTTCCCTCTCTCTCTTTCTCTCGCTTTGTCTCTCTCTGGTCAAATTAAAAATAAATAAATAAATAAAGTTAAATAAAATAATTCTTAAAAAAAGTGAAATGAAATTTAAAAAATAATACTTTAAAATAGTAAGAAGGGGATGCTGGGACACCTTTGAAGAGTTTTGGGGGCTTTTGGTGGTAAAATATGCATAAGATTTATCACTTTATTTTGTATATTGTGATAAGATATACATTCATAAAAATAACTATTTTAACCATTTTTAAATATCCAATTCAGTGGTATTAGGTACACTTACAGTGCTGTGCAAACACTATTATTCATTTCTAGAACTTTTTCTTTTTTTATTTTTGGAGAGGTTTTCGTTATAGGGCGCGTGCGCTCGCTAGACAGACAGAGAGAGACATAGAGACAGAAAGCAAGAAATCACCCCCCAGGGGGGATGGTCACGCCACAATCCCTTCTCCTCCATTCTCCTCTCGGGATCTTGGGCACACACGCACACGCGCCCGGCGTGAGTTTTAAGCCACCAGGTCCAGGACGCGAACTGCGGTCAACTACGTGGGAGTCCAGCAACATAGCCATTACGCTAACTGCTGGTTCCCAACTTTTCTATCATCCCAAATAGAAACTCCGTATCCATTAAATAATAACTCTGTACTCCTCCCTTCCTGTAGCTCAAAGGTTGGTGTTTTTTGTTTTTGTTTTTTCCCTTATTCATGTCAGAGTGCATACACAAGCACGTGAAAGTGTGAAAGAGAGAAGCACCCTCCATAGGGTCTGGTCACACCGTGATCCCATTCCTTTAGTCCTCCAGCCCACTGGATTCTGAGCATTTGCCCGTGTGCCTGGCATGTTCTAAACTTGACTAGGCTGGGGATTTGAACTACAGTCACCATGTGGGATCCAGATTCTCCTGAGCACTGTATTCCGTCACAGACGGCAGGGCTTTGAGAAACAGGTTAGAAGATTCAGGGACTTTGGAATGTTAGAAGAGGACTTACTGTGTGAAATTAGAAAACCCACCAGCTAACCAAATACTCCAGAGGGCACCTCCTTCAATAACATGATAAGAAATGCACTGGTCAGGGGGCATCAAGGAGGTGAGGTGCTTCACAAGGAGACAGAGTAAGGGTTCTCTTGAAGATGAAACCAAACTATCATCTGGTTTTAGTTTGAGATCCTCATGCTGGTAGACCAAGAGGCCAAGAAGGGAGTAACTGTACCAGTGGGGATAATCAACTCTGATTAGCACGAAGAACTAGGAAGCTGCTATACAATGGGGATAAGAAAGAATATGCCTGGGACTCAGGGGAGTTACAGGGATGCCTCTTGGTGCTTCCATGCCCAATGATGTAGCTGATAGGCAATTGTGGCAACAAAGGATTCAGACTCCTCAGGTTTGGACTACTCCCCTGAGCAAGCACCTGACACTACCTAAAGTGCCATCTGAAAGTGAGAGAAATCTAGAATGAAACGGTAGAAGAGGGAGATGAGGGATATCAATTGTGGCCTTAGGACCACCTGCAGCAGTGAAAACGTATACTTTCTTCCACTAATCTTTCTGCATTGAAGTTTTATAGAGATTGCGGCCAGCTATCACCTTGAAAACCCAGTGAGAGCTTGGAGTTGGGTGGGACATGAGTGGATCTGAGCATTACTGCTGGTGCCTAGCTTCACACTCCCTCTGACCATTTCTGATTTTAGCCACAGCAATGACAAAAGGTCCAGGTGGGCTCTGAGTCACCTTGTGCTGACAAGGTGTGAGCTGTATACCTCTTGTCTTCTGCCCTATAGAATCTTGATAATATAGGAGCCTCTTCTGTCTGTGCACCCAGAAGTAGAGTCAACACCCCAGGGGCAGCTCTCCACCAGTGGGGGCTGGGCCAACTGAGTAGATGTTCTTGTCTCTCATACTTCGGGTGGACAACTCTGGGAGACAGTGCACTTTTCAAGGATCCCGGTGAACTCTGGTGAACTGCTGTCCACAGCAACAACATTGATAACACACCCTTACCTTTCCTATCACATTGTCCTCACTCCCTCATGCCTGCTCCTGATTCATCTCAGAAAACATGTGCACGCAAGTCCCTCTCTTGGCTCTGCTTTCTAGGGAACTCAAGCTAACACACCTCCTCGACATACTTCCCTCACAACACATCTGAGCATATATGTCTCTTCTCAACTGGAATTTCTTAGCTGGCTCCAGTTTTCCCTAAAGGAAAAGCCCAAGTCCTTACAAAGGCTAACAAGGTCTGAAAGAATCTGCCCTTACTGCTATTCCCTCTGATACCATGGCCTTCTAAGCTCTGTTAGAGTCACACTGATCTTCAAAGAAATACAGCACACTCCTGCCTCAGGACCTGCGCATGGGCTTTTCCCCTGCCAGGATGTTTCCCGTCCACCAGATGATTCCAAGCATGTGTCTTCACTTCCTTCAAGATTCTTCTACCTTTTTATTTTAGAGGTTTTTGCCATAGGACGCTTGCTGGAGAGAGAGAGACAGTGAGAAGGAAAGTGAGAAATCACCCCCCATGATTTCCACTATAGAACCTACAACAGTGTTTGGCAAATAATATTTATTGGACTGAAGACACCTGCAGGGGTCAAACTACATGGGAATCCTTTGACCCCTGGCCCTGGGTGTGGTGGGGGTGTTGACCCTGAGGTTCTCTGCAGGCTGGCAGCAGGACATCCCTACAAAGGATTCCCTCTCTGCCTTTGCCCTCTGAGGCTATTTCTTGGGGAGGATCTCTTGGGGGCTTAGACTATGATATTTGCCTCGAAATGCCTAGGTAAAACCTCAAGGCCCTTAGAGCATTTACAAAACAAATCTCCGCAAACCCATCCAGGCTGATCCTGTGTAATGGGGAATTTGCCCCCTCCTAGTCCCTGAGGTCCTGGTCATTGCCAGTCTGAAGTGACTCTAGTCACATCCTCTGCACTCCCCCACACCCACCCAGTTCCAGGCAAAGGCTCAGGCAGGTGACCTGTACCCAGCCAGATGGTGGAAATCCATGGAGCCCAGGAAAGGGGCCGAGGGTGATCTGGAGGGTGCCTGCAGGGCCGGCATTCTGTATCCAAGCTTTTAACTCCTAAGCTCGGTGGACAGTCACCCAGCCCCCACCCAGGCCCTGCCACGAGACCCAGCCACCCATCCCTGGGGTCAGGGGTTAGGCCAAGCTTGTTCTCTCCTCCAGAGGGAGGCAGCAGCTTTGCTTGACCCTTTTGCCTTTGCAGGGACAAGATCCCCATGCAGGGCAAGCCGCAGCCCCTGTGAGCACTCAGACAGCCCGCAGCGGGGCGGGAAAGACGTTCCCTCCCTGCTGGGGTGCGGGAGTCCGGCCCCGCCCCCTCCCCCAGGGCCCTTGGGCTCTGCAGGCAGCCAGAAGTGGGAGCGCAGCCGGTACCGAAGAGGTTAACGTGCATCTGCCTCCGAATGTTGATGTGTCTAGGTGATGTCAGTGGGCGCAGGGAAGGAGGAGTGGGGAAAGCAGTTGAGCTCCAAGGCGGCAGAGGCTGCCTGGCTGCCGAGAAGACCCCCTTCCGGACTGCGGGGCACGCGCTCCGGGACAGCGGGGCGGGCGGGCGCCAGAGGCTGGCGCGGGCCGCCGGGGGGGGGCG
>NW_006159782.1:2158131-2158870 GCF_000334495.1 Tupaia belangeri chinensis | reverse complement strand
CCCAGAGGCTGCCGCAGCCTGCGTGGGTGGCCGGGAGCTCAACTCCGGGGAGCAGGCGACCCGCACTGGCTGGTTGGACTTGGAAGACTGGCCGCCACTGCATCCTGGGCCCAACGGCAGACATGACTTCGACACTGGCTGGATGGACCTGGAAGCCTCGCCGCCACTGCTCGCTGGCCCCAACGCCAGCAATACCTCTGATGGCCCGGATAACCTCACCTTGGCCGGTGAGTCGAGTTGGAGTGGGGTCTTCGCGTCTCTGGGCTCGGGGTGGAAGATGGGGAGGTTTTACCCCTGACCCAACTGCTTGGGAAACTTTATTACAGTTTTTGGGGATAAGATCTGCAGTCCGCTTCGCAGGGAGGGGAAGGGGAGAAGGGGCAGGAGCAGGGAAGGGGGCACAGGCACGTTCACAAGTGGCAAGAGGTGGTGGCCGGCAGGAGGGAATCGGGGGAGGCTCCCTGATCACTTCAAATACGCTTTGCAGAGAAAATTCCAGGCTGGAAAAGCAGGAGGGTAGTATGAGGAGGTGGGTGGCTGAAGGCTCACTTACTCAGTTACCAGCTTTTTACTTGCATTGCAGTGATAGGGTCTGAGACATCCTTAATGCACCCCCCAACCCGCCTCCAGAGAGGTAGGGGAGACTTCAGAGCCCAGAGGAGATTAACTTTTCTGGTGAATTAAGCTTCCTGACATCCCTAGAGCTGCATACCCTGGGAGTCTAGCTTGAAAGAGAGGC
>NW_006159782.1:2140313-2157428 GCF_000334495.1 Tupaia belangeri chinensis | reverse complement strand
AGAGGTTTGTGCGGAGAGAAGGCTCAGGCTGGGCTGCAGCATCCAGCCTGTCTCTGCTCCTGTCGGGAAGCCCAGGCTCAGAAGTCCCTCTCCAAGGAAACCCCTAAGAGGAAGCCTGGAGTGTGTGTGCTGAGGGCTTGACCTGGAGACTGCCAGCAAAAGCCTCCATGAGACAGTCACCCACAGGGACACCAGGAATCAGGACGCGGCACAACCAGAGATCTCTAAAATGAGATGCTCAGGCTGCTTGTGTGTGTGTGCACACACTTTCGTGTCCTTCCAGCTATTTTGAGGAGGTTTCCTGGTGAAACCCAGGGGCCCAGAGTAATTCTCTACAGACAGCTGTGCTTCTTGATTCTATGCCTTCATGCAGGTGGCAAGGGATTGGGTCCTTCCACTAACAGGTGGCTCTGGAGAATCTGGGAGGACTCACCCGGGAATGGTAGAGGAGGGCGTGGGGACAGGATTAGCAACAGTGCGGGGTGGGAGAATGGCAGGAGAGGAAGCTTCCAGATGAATGGTGGGCCCCGACCTGAAATAGTAGGATGAATGGTAAGCAAGAACGTCTCTGGAGGCTGAGTCAGGCAGCAGGATGGCAGCTCGCAGAACAGAGGCCATATCAAATGGTAGACACTTGCTCCTCTGTCCTCAGGGTCCCCTCCTCGCACGGGGAGCATCTCCTACATCAACATCATCATGCCTTCCGTGTTCGGCACCATCTGCCTGCTAGGCATTGTCGGGAACTCCACGGTCATCTTCGCGGTCGTGAAGAAGTCCAAGCTGCACTGGTGCAGCAACGTCCCTGACATCTTCATCATCAACCTATCGGTGGTGGACCTCCTGTTCCTCCTGGGCATGCCCTTCATGATCCACCAGCTCATGGGCAATGGGGTCTGGCACTTTGGGGAGACTATGTGCACCCTCATCACAGCCATGGACGCCAACAGTCAGTTCACCAGCACCTACATCCTGACTGCCATGGCCATTGACCGCTATCTGGCTACCGTCCACCCCATCTCCTCCACCAAGTTCCGGAAGCCCTCTGTGGCCACCGTGGTGATCTGCCTGCTGTGGGCCCTCTCCTTCATCAGCATCACCCCTGTATGGCTCTATGCCAGGCTCATTCCCTTCCCAGGAGGTGCGGTGGGCTGCGGTATCCGCCTGCCCAACCCAGACACTGACCTCTACTGGTTCACCCTGTACCAGTTCTTCCTGGCCTTTGCCCTGCCCTTCGTGGTAATCACAGCTGCCTATGTGCGGATACTGCAGCGCATGACGACCTCTGTAGCCCCTGCCTCTCAACGCAGCATTCGGCTGCGTACGAAGAGAGTGACTCGCACCGCCATTGCCATCTGCCTGGTCTTCTTTGTGTGCTGGGCACCCTACTATGTGCTACAGCTGACCCAGTTGTCCATTAGCCGCCCGACCCTCACCTTTGTCTACCTGTACAACGCGGCCATCAGCTTGGGCTATGCCAACAGCTGCCTCAACCCCTTTGTGTACATTGTGCTCTGCGAGACTTTCCGCAAACGCTTGGTCCTGTCGGTGAAGCCTGCAGCCCAGGGGCATCTCCGCACCGTCAGCAACGCTCAGACGGCTGATGAGGAGAGGACAGAAAGCAAAGGCACCTGACATGCCCCTGCCACTCTGGACACCTCGTGAGGGCATCACAGCTAAACCATGGGGAGAGATGCTTAAGACCTCTCTGGGGGAACACAGAGAAGCCAGTGGTGAGGGGCAACTAAATACATTCCATGGGGCCCACACATTGCTGGGGAAGCTTGGAGTCCGGTTTGAAGGCTTCAGACATCAGAAATCCCCTTGGGGGAATAGGATGAGACCTTTGGGTGAAACAAACCAGGCAAAAAGAAAATTTTGGTTTGAACATTCAGTTGAACCCCACATCTGTAGGCTCCCAGATATCCTTTTTCCAAGGAAAAAAAGTGAGAAGCTTCCTGGTTGGATTGTTTAAAATCAGGCGGGGCCAGAAGGGAAATCCAGGACCACTTGGCACCGGGGCCTGGGGAGACGGGAAAGGTGGTAAGGCATGAACGCTCTTTCCATCTCTTCTGTGATGCAAGGCAGGCTTCTCCCAAGCTGGTGGATGATGAAAAATGAAGCATGCCACGACTCCATGTTCCAGCATCCTGTGTCGATGTCCCTTTCTTTCCAGGGGATGCATGTTTAATTTGGAGGATGAGGGTTCTGAGAGAACGAAAGCCCAATGTGCCAGAGGATCTTCCTAAGAATGACAAGGTGGCCTGTCCTTGGGTAGGTTGGGGTGGGAGTCTTGAAACAAATAATAATGGGGTTGGGGGCTTTTGTAGCAGAGGGGACAGTCTTTTCATGGGGTGCATTTGCTGTCAGCCTCACTGTCAGCTGCTGATGCAGTGTGGTTGTCCATGTGTTCCAAAAGCGCAGGGGTCATCCCTGCCTGATGTGTTGGCATCATCTCACTCTGGCCCTTTCTCTTCAAAATAAAAACGAATAAAGGAAAATCTTCACCCACAGTACTCTGGGTGATCTTGTGTAATTGCTTGGGCCTGGGCGACAGGGGGGAGTGGGTAGTCAAGAAGGAAAAGAGAGGTCTCTTGGCTGTGGGACTTAGACCTTTGCTCAAGCTTCATTTTAGGAATCACCAAGCAGGGGATCTGTTTTTCTAAACCCACAGGGAGAGTTTAGTGACACAAATGGAATTCCTGTGAATTCATTAGATTGCAGTTCTGCTACTGGGCCTGTTCTTGGGACTCAGCTTCCTGTCTTCTCCTACACAAAAGCCCTTGGACTCAGTTGTCACCAGTGCACGGCCCCTCAGGCCCCAGCTACCACCCCCAGCTCCCCTGCTGAGTCACCAGCTCAGGGCTGGCTCTTAGGGCAGCCTGGGCCTATCCGTGCTTGCTGCTGCTGAGATCTGCTATGGGCACCTTGAGCAGATTACAGCCAGTGCCACCGAGAGGCACCTAAGGCTGCTGCTTCTCAGCTGCGTTCACCGAGAGGGGCCTGGGAGCCAGGAGTCCTCAGCGTGCCTCTTAGCAGATGTTAAAGAGATAATGGGAGCAAGCTCTTGACTTGTCCAGAATTATCCTTAGAATAGGCACATCAGCACAGCAGAGCCACAGCAGGTGGTCTGTTTAGAAAACTTCTGGGCAGCTTTGCTGGATCCTGGGGAGCTTTACCCATCATCATTAGTAGAAGTGTCTCCGGGCCTGCATTCCACTCCACCCAAGCACCATGGGAGGAAAGAAGCCAGTAGTTAAGTTTTCTTACTTGCTAACAGTAGGGTCTCTAACTGCCATAGGTCAGCTCCAAATCTATTTAATTAATTGATTGATTGATTAACTAAAGCTTATTTATTTCTTCCATATGAAAGAGATAGACACACAGGCACCAGTCTCAGCTGGCCTAGATCACGGGCACACACACTCCCCCCCCCATCCCAAGCATGCTCAGGGAGGTTGTGGCACTCAAATTCAGACTCCTACCCATGTGGGCCCAGTTGCCTTACCACCATGTTACCATCTGGCCCTCGAAATCTATTTTAAATACCCACTCAATCAAAGAAAAAAGATTCTTGAAGAAACTTAGCCACAAACCAAAGAAGACCCAGTCCCTAAGCACTAGTTTGAAAATAGGAGTTTTTCGTACATCTAGAAGTCTTCCCTGGGTGTCTGTGCCTCCTCCCCTGTCCCCTCATGCACTCATGCCACTGCCCTCCAAGGACGAATCTGGAAGAATTCCTCTCTCAGTTAATGCAAGTGTACCAGGTGACAGTTCCCATGGGTGGGTGGACACATGCCCAGTGAAGGCCCTCGCAACTCCTCAGGGAGGGAGCATCCTGTCCTTCAGATCTCAACCCCAGACTAAATGTAAATGGAAGATGGAGCATGGGATAAGGAAGAGATGGAGCAGTCTGAGAGAACAGGGGCTGGAGAGGAGAAGGAGTCCAGGGAGGCTTGAAGACATGAGAGATTGTAATGAGGAAGGGAGGAGCCGTCACCAACATCCCTCCCTGGTCTGATCTAGCAGTAACCCCAACACACTTGAGATTCCACTGGATAAAAATGCAAGGAGTCTTTAAAATGTTCATAGCAAACATGTATCATGCAAACACAAGGCATGGATTTCAAATTGTTTTGCATCAAAATAAACTCAGAGTTTAATTCCTATTTTCCATGAACAGTGTGAAGTCCCTTCCTATGCATGTGAGAGATCATAGGTGGGTTCCTGGCACTCTGCTCGTGTAGAGCTGGTGGGCGAGTCTGAGGAATGCCTAGAACTTTTCCCCTCATTCAACAGGGGATATAGCTAGAGAGAAATGTGGGAACTTTAGGGAACGGTGAGGCCACTGCGAGGTGCAGAGCTCAAGGAGAAGTAAAGACCATGCAGCTTATCTCTGCTCCCTTTTTCCTTCCCATGTCTGACAAATTGGGCCTTGTAAGTCATCTCCTCACACCAGTGCGTATGTCATACATTGCTCCCCAGTCTTTTTCGCAGAAAAGATTTCCTCTAACTGTGAGGATTGTGCTCCTAAGATCCCTTCACACACGGTGGAAGAATTCTACAATCAGGAAGTTATGATCTTATGAGTTAGGCAAACTGAAGTTGCAACTGAATGGGTGGAAGTCCTTCTACTGATCAACAGATTCACTAAAGAAATAGTAAGATCACAAAATAGAGAGACTAGCAATGGTTTCTGTTGTCTTTTTCTGAATTACTAGTTGTGTTTTTTTTTTTTAACTGTGGTAAAATATACATACAATTTACTATTATAGCCATTTCGAAGTACAGTTCAGTGGCATGAAGTATGTTCACAGGCAGCCATCACCACCCTCCATCTCCAGAACCGTTTCATCTTCCCAAACTGAAATTCTGTACCTATTAAACACTAAATCCCCACCCCCGGCCTGGCCCAGCCCCTGGCAACCACCACTCTCCTCTGCGAGTTTGACATTATAAGTACCTCATGTAAGTGGAATCATGCAGAATTTGTCTTTTTTGCAGAATGTCCTCAAGGTTTATCCATGCTGTAGCATGTACCTGAATTTCCTTCCTTTTTAAGGTTGAGTAATCCCTCTTTATATATATGTGTGTGTGTGTGTGTGTGTGTGTGTGTGTGTGTGTGTGTATAATTTTGTTCATTCATTTATTTGTTGTTTCCAGCTTTTGGTAATTGTGAATAACATTATTATAAACACAGATCCACAAATATTTGTTTGAACCCCTGCTTTCTTTCTTTATTTTTTAAAGAATTCTTTATTTTAATTTTATTTATTACTATTTTTTAATCTGACTAGAAAGAGAGAGAGGGAGAAGAAAGAAAGGGAATATGAGAAAACAAGTTACCAGGTCTGGGACTCAAACCATGTCAGCCATGTGGGAGTCCAACGTCTTAACCATGTCACCTGCTGGCCCCAGGCAACTGCTTTCAGTTCTTTTGGATTGGTACCCATTAGTGGAATTTCTGTATTATATAGTAATTCTATTTTTAATTTTTTTAGGAACCTCCATTTCCACAGCAGGAGCACCATTTGACATTCTCACCAGCAAGCACAAGTATTCTAATTTCTCCACATTCTCACCATCACTTGTTATTTTTTTCCTTTTCTATTTTTTTCAGTAAAATCTATTCTAAAGGCTTTGAAGTGGCTTCATTGTGCTTTTGATTTCTATTTTCCTAATGATTAGTGATGCTGAACATCTTTTCATATGCCAACGATCATGTGTATATCTTTTTTGGAGAAATGTCTATTCAAGTACTTTGTCCTTTTTTAATTGGTTGTCCTTTTGTAATTGTTCTTTTTTTTTTCTTTTTTTGAGAGGTTTTTGCTATAGGGCGCGTGTGCTCGCCAGACAGACACACGGAGAGAGACAGAGAGACAGAAAGTGAGAAATCCTCCCCCAGGGGGGATGGTCACGCTGCAATCCCTTCTCCTCCATTCTCCTCTCAGGATCTTGGGCACACATGCACACACGCCCGGCGTGAGTTTTAAGCCCCCCAGTCTGTGATGAGAACCGTGGTCAACTACATGGGAGTCCAGCAACATAGCCATTACGCTAACTGCTGGTCCCTCCTTTTGTAATTGTTAGCAATGATATTTTACTGAACTCAAATTAGTAGTAATTGGTTTTGTATGTTTGTTACTATGAAAAAAAATTAAAATAGGCTTTTTCCCCTAACACTCGATAAAAACTTTTTTTTCTTTTTTAAAACATTTTTAATTTTTTTTTTTTTTTTTTTTGCTATAGAGTATGTGGGCTCACTGGGAAGAGCGAGAAAGAGAGAAAGTGTTCCCCAGGGGAGATGGCTACACTGCAATCCCTTCTATTCCATTCTCTCTCTTATTTATTTATTTGAGAGTTTTTTTGCTATAGGGCGCATGTGCTCGCTGGAAAGACTGAGAGAGACAGACAAAAAGCAAGAAATCACCCCCCAGGGGGGATGGCCATGCCGCAATCCCTTCTCCTCCATTTTCCTCTCGGGATCTTGAACACGCACACATCGGCATGAGTTTAAGCCGCCAGGTCTGGGACTCGAACCGCAGTCAACTACGTGGGAGTCCAGCAACATAGCCATTACGCTAACTGCTGGTCCCCATTTTCTTTTCAGGACTACAGGTATGCATGCGCACACATCTGGCATGTTTTTCAAGTAGCCAGATCCAGGACTTGAACTGTAGTCGGCCATGTGAAAGCCCAGTGCCTTTTAACCACTATGCCACCTGCTGGCCCCCACCATATTTTTTTAAAGACATTTTTGCCTAAGGGCGTGTGCACTTGTTGGAGAGAGACAGAGACAGTAAGAAGGAAGATAAGAAATCACACATTTCCCCTCCAGGGAGATGACTATGCTGCAATCCCTTTTCCATTCTCCTGGGATCTTAGGCAAGCATGCACATGCATCTGGCTTGATTTTCAAGCCACTGGATCCGGGAATCAAATTGCAGTCGAAGTTCAGCGATATAACCACTATGCCATCTGCTGGCCCCACCATACTTTTTTAATTGAGCATTTAGATAGCGAATCATGCATTCCTCCAAATCTCTTCCTCCTCACAGGCCCATCGTCTACAGTAAGTCAAAGTGACCCAGAAAGCAAGGCAGCTAAAAATGGATGGACAGCCTTCCCTGAGTGCCCCAACCTCAGTGTTTTTTTTTTTTTTTTTTTTTTTCAGTAGTAGTTTTTTCCATTTTTGGCCTTAAAAAAAAACAAGTGAAAACTTTTTATGATTTGTGGGGGGATGGCCACGCCGCAATCCCTTCTCCTCCATTCTCCTCTCAGGATCTTGGGCACGCACGCACACGCGCCCGGCGTGAGTTTTAAGCCACCAGGTCCGGGACGCTTACCGCAGTCAACTACGTGGGAGTCCAGCAACATAGCCATTACGCTAACTGCTGGTTCCCCCCCAACCTCAGGTTTGTCAGAGGACAGCCTGAAGAACTTCCTGGATAGTCAGAGATGGAAACTGCTCAATTATGTGCAAAACTGTCTCTTCCATTGGTGGTGAATGGTGGCAGTGGCGGACTATACAGAAGGGCAGTGCCCTTTATTAGAAGGAAAAAAGAATAATTGTATTTTTTAAGGTCGTTTTTATACCATGATAAATATAGTCCTGAGTCTCTTAACTACAGGGACACATTCTGCTCCTAGGCTACAAACCCCTGTAGCATGTTACTATACTGAATACCATAGGCAATTGTAACACAATGGTAAGAGTTGTGTATCTAAATATAGAAAAGGTACAGTGAAAATACCACATGAAAGAAACAAATGGTACATCTGTTAGAGCACTTACCATGAATGCATCTTTCAAGACTAGTGGTTGCTCTGGGTGAGTCAGTGAGTGGTAAGTCAAAGTGGAGGCCTAGGATATTGCTCTTCACTGCTGTAGATTTAGTAACACTGTACCTGAGATTACATTAAATTTATTAAAATTTTTTTCTTTCTTCAATAATAAATTAACCTTGTTTACTCTCTTTAAAATTTTTTTCAAGTGGGACCAGCAGCTGGCATAATAGTTATTATGTTGCTGGACTCCCACATAGCGGACCAAGATTTGAGTCCCAAACCCAGCGACTTAAAACTCACAACGGGCACATGTACGTGCATGCCCAAAATCCCAAAAAGAGATTGGAGAAGGGATAGCGATGTGGCCATCCCCCCGTGAGGGGTCATTTCTCTCTCTCTCTCTCTCTCTCTCTCTCTCTCTCTGTCTCTGTCTGTCTTTCTGGTGAGTACATACACCCTATAGCAAAAAATCCCCCTCCAAAAAATTTTTTTCCAGATGGAGCATGCGCTCACCAGAAAGAGACAGAAAGAGGGAATGAGAAAGTGTGAAAGCACCCTGCCCTCCATTGGAGAGGGCCATGCTACAATCCCTTCTCCTCCATGCCTCCCTCTTTGGGAGATTTTGGGCACACATGCACATGCACCCAGTTTATTTTTTCTCTACATGTAAGACTTCCAAGAATCCCCCTTGGTTTCCTAAGAGCCATGTTGGAAATAAGTATTTGAGAGTCACCAGCTTACACATAGCTAAGCTGGCATAGGGAGAATGCAGAGGCAGATAAGAAAAGGGCCTAGGCTGGGACCAGCAGTTAGCGTAATGGCTATGTCGCTGAACTCCCATGTAGTTGACTGCGGTTCAAGTCCCAGACCCGGTGGCTTAAACTCACGCCAGGCGTGTGTGCGTGCGTGCCCAAGATCCCGAGAGGAGAAGGGAGGAGAAGGGATTGCGGCATGGCCATCCCCCCTGGAGGGTGATTTCTCGCTTTCTGTCTCTCTGTCTGTCTGGCGAGCACACACGCCCTATAGCAAAAACCTCTCCAAAAAAAAAGAAAGAAAGAAAAGGGCCTGGGCTGAAGCCGGGATATTCCACCATGCAGAGGGTGAGCAGAAGACAGTGAACAAAGGGATCTCTAAAGGAATCACCAGAAATGTAGAAGGGAAGACAAGGAAGTATGGCATCATGGAACCAAGAGAAGAGAATGGTTTGAGGAGTGGTCACCCAGCCTACCACTGCCTAGAAGGCCGGGTCCACAAGGCCATGGAAGGATTTGGTGGTTTTAAAATGTTTAAGATGATGGTGATCACTGGGGACCAGAGTTGGCTGGGTTGGGGATCAGCTGCCCTTTTTAGGAAGTGAGTGCTCCCTAGTTTGCCACAATCCCCACCACTCCCTACTGTTTAACACCTGACCCAATCACTCTTTAGTCCTTGTCAAGCTCCTGGGAACATTTATACTTGTGACTTTGTCCTGGAGCAATAAGTATTATATCACAGTGTGACTCCTTCCTTCCTTCCTTCCTTCCTTCCTTCCTTCCTTCCTTTTCTTTCTTCTTTCTTTCTTTTTTCCTTCCTTCCTTCTCTCTCTCTCTCTCTCCTTTTTTTTTTTTTTTAACTAGAGGGGGGTGTGCACTTTCCAGAGAGAGAGAGACAGAGAGAGGAAAAAGTACTCTCCCTAGGGAATAGTCATGCTACAATCCTTCCTCCTGGTGTTTGAGGCATGCACTTACATGTACCTGGCATATTTCTCAAGCCACTGGGTCTAGGACTTGAACCATGTAGTCGGTTATATGGGATCCACTGCCTTAACCACCAAGCCAAGGAGGTGGCTCACAGCATGATTTTTAAAGAGGGGGACCAGCAGATGGCGTAATAGTTACATCACTGGACTCCCATGTAGTCCACCACAGTTCAAGTCTCTGACCTGGTGGCTTAAAACACACTCCATGTATGTGTATGTCCAAAATCCTGAGAGGAGAATGGAGGAAAAGGGATTACAGGGTGGCCATCCCCCCGGGGGGTGATTTCTCACTTTTTGTCCATCTATCTCTCTGGAGAGCACATGTGCCCTATAGCAAAAATCTCTCTCAAAAAGAAAAAAAAAAAGGAAAAAGGGTGAATGTTCTTCCTGCTAAACACAGAAGCACTTAATACAATGCCTAGCAGGGACAGCAGGTGATGTGCTGGTTAAGATGCTGGACACTCCCACATGGCCAACCATAGTTTGAGTCCCGGACCTGGTGGCTTGCTTTCTCATTTTCCCTCTCTTGGTCAAATTTAAAAAATGAAGGAGTAAATAAAATTAAATAAATGATTTTTTTCTTTTTTTATTTTTTGATAAATGATTTAAAAAAAATACTATGCCTAGGACTTTGTAAATGTTAGTGAGTTTGTTGTTGTTGCAGGGTTTTTTTAAGAGAGAGAGACAGAAGGGGTATGTTTGAGTCTTGCCATGTCACAGTCCTCTTCCCAGTTGGCAAGGATTACAGGTGTAAGCTATAGCACCCAGCCTGTTAAGGCCAGTACAGGAACTGAACCTGGGCCTCCCATGAGACCCCAGGTTTGTGCCCTACTGTTTGGGCCATTAATTGTACCATGGTCCTGTCCTGTCCTCAATTAACCTCCATGCCATGTTCCAGAATCTTTCCTTCTTCTCTGGTTGACCACAAATAACACAAAGCCCTGCCCTTGCCCTGTAGTTTTCTTTGCCTGATTTTATCCGCCCATGGTCCCCCTTGAATCCAACCCACCCCTTCTCCATCTCAGTTCTCCACTTCTCTGGGAAGCCTACTCAGGTCTCTCTAGCCTCCAGTGAGTTCATCATCCTCTGGACTCAAGAAACTTCTGGTTACGACAATCATTTAAAATTTAATCCTGCCCTATTGTGGAATTTGGATGTTCTTTTTTTTCACTCTTCGTCTATCATTACCTTGTCTCTCCCACCTGCGGGGTCAATTTTGGTCAAGAAGGTTTATTTCTTCACTTCCCAGAAATGTTTACATATTGCCTTGAACATGCTAGATATTTGGTACGTAATGGTGGACCGAGAACTTGACAACTCCTCTGCAGAGGTGGCCTCCTGTTGTTCTGTCTGCTCAGGCCAGCTTCCTTTTCTGGGAACTGTCCACAGCCCCTCAGACACGCCTCTATCCTCATGGTTACAATGAAAGCGTTGCTTCTCTGCTGTGGACACCCCCAACCATTTATCTCTTTCCAAATTCCAGAAAGGAACACACAGTGTCTCCCCCAAGTTCTTGGAAAAGAACAACAGTTAATGGCTAGCACTGATTGAGCGTGTGCCAGGGACTGCTCAAATGCTGCACAAACTTTTTGTTCAACCTCGTGAAACCCCTACATGGTCCCTATGAGGTAGATATTAATAATATTATTATACTCATTTGACAGATAAGGAGACCAAGGCAGACCTGCTGTCTGGAACCTAGATTTGCAAACACAAAGCTCTCCATTCTTCCCCCACCATTGAATCCCCACTTAATTTTCCTCCTGGCCACCTTCACAGCACAGCTCAGACTGTTTCCTATCCCCATGCCTTTTCTTGAGCTATTCCCCTATCTTGGGAACGCTATCTGCCCTTTTTTGCCTAAGTCTACTTAATCTTTTTTTTAAAAAAAGAATTATTTCATTTAGCTTTATTTATTTATTTATTTATTTATTTATGTTAATTTGACCAGAGGAACACACACACACACACAGAGAGAGAGAGAGAAAGTGAGAAAGCAAGTCGTCAGTTCCTGGACTCAAATTGCAGTTGGCCACATGGGAATCCAGTGCTCTTAACTACCACGCCACTTGGTGGCCCCCAATCTACTTAATCTTTAAGACTCAGGTCAGGCAGTGCCTCTTCTAGGAAGCCCTCCTGAATACCTCTTCCCTCCCCAGGTGAGGGAACTGGTATCATCTCTCCTGTGCTCCAATAATGCTTTGGGTGTCTCTCTACGACTGTACTCACTGCAGTGCTATGTGATCTCTGTTGATTTATCCATGCTCCATAGACTCTGGGCTCCAAGGAGACATGGGACTTCAGGGTGCAGCCCTGGTCCTGACTCACAGTAAGCACAGAGTGAAGGTGCAAGTGGCAGTTGTCTCCAGTTCTATGGTGTTGCAGTTAATGCCACCAGTCATAAATTATGCCTCGTGTGCCAGCCTTTCAGAATCTCAAGAGAGTGAGAGTCCTGGAGATCTCCAGTTCAACAAACTGAACACCTTCTATGTGCAGTCACTGGGATAAAGGGCAGAGTAAGATTGACAATAGCAAGCATTGTCACAAACGTAGAGAAATTGGAACCCTCAATCCTTGGTGGTGGGAATGTAAAATGCATGAGGCACTATGGGAAGCAGTCTGGCAGTTCAAAAGGTTAAACACAGAGTTACCATATAACTTGGCAATCTTCCTACATATGTACCAAAAGCACTGAAAACCAAAACTGCACACAAATGTCTATAGCAGCAGCATTATTCACAATAACTAAAAGGTGGAAGCACCAAAGGCCATCAGCTGATTGATGGATACATGAAATACAGTAAAGCCATACCATGGAAAACATTCAGCTACAACAAAGAATGAAATGTTGGAACCAGCAGATGGCGGAATGGTTACATCATCGGACTCCCACATGGCTGACCACTGTTCGAGTCCCAGACTCAGAGCCTAGAGAGGTTAGTGACTTGTCAAAGGCACACCGAGAGAGTGGATGAACCAAGGGCATCTGACCTCAAAGCCATGCCCGGATGGAGTGCTGCACCATACAAATGACCACACACAGGGCAGAAGGGAAGTGTCAGAATGAAGGTAGGAGGTGCCAGGAGAGGCTGATGCAGTCTTCACATCTCACTGGGGATTTAGGACATTGGAGAAGGATTTTGGTTTGGTTTAGTCACTTATTTTTTCCATGAGTGAGAGAGAGAGAGAATCTACGACAGAGTCCCAATGCTGCAATTCACCCCCAGCCTCAGCCGGCCCAAATCATAGGCACGTGTGTGACTGGGGCATTCAGGGAGGTCTCTAGATGTGAACTCAGAACCTTCCCTTGTGGGATTGCCTTACAGAGAATGGCAATTTGTAGCTATGGCACTATCCGGTCCCCTGGAAATGGATTTTGAAGGGTAGATAGGACTTTGACAAGTAGAGATGGGGAAGAGCAAGTTTCAGACAGGTGGAAATAAGTTGAGCAAGTAGGTAAACGTAAGGTTGGGATGTATTTGTGGAACTATGCTGACATTATTGATGACAACACAAAATACGTGCACCCTTCTTCCTCACTAACAGAATCCCCAGATCATGAGCCATTATAGAAAAAACCTATCAGGACAATCCTGTTTCCAGCTTTCCAGCCTTCCTTGCAGCTAGGGAAGACCAACAGGATCTAAGCAGAGCTCTGGTGTGGGAACTTGTGGGAAAATTTTTGTTTTCTTCATAAAAGGAGACAGATGAGGGTGACTTTCTGGGCTCATTCTCCTCTCTCCCTGCCTTGAATGCAAATGTGTCATCTGGACACTAACTTGGGACCATGAGAATACAAGCCAATGAGCTAAGGTTGGTGGAGCAAGAATACAAAAAGCTGGGTCCTGGAGGACATCACAAATTTACTGAACAAGGGAACTAGCAGTTAGCATAATGGCTATGTCACTGGACTCCCACGTAGTCGACCGCGGTTCACGTCCCAGACCCGGTGGCTTAGAACTCACGCTGGCCGCGTGTGTGTGCGTGCCCAAGATCCCGAGAGGAGAATGGAGGAGAAGGGATTGCAGCGTGACCATCCCCCCTGGGGGGTGATTTCTCGCTTTCTCTCTCTATGTCTCTCTCTGTCTGTCTGGCGAGCGCACGTGCCCTATAGTGAAAACCTCTCAAAAAAAAAAATTTACTGAACAACACCATCTTTTTCTTTGTCGGGGAGAGGTTTTTGCTATAGGGCGCGTGTGCTCGCTAGACAGACAGAGAGAGACATAGAGAGAGAAAGCGAGAAATCACCCCCCAGGGGGGATGGCCACGCCGCAATCCCTTCTCCTCCATTCTCCTCTCAGGATCCTGGGCGTGCATGCACATGCGCCCGGCGTGAGTTTTAAGCCACCGGGTCCGGGACGCGAACCGCGGTCAACTAAGTGGGAGTCCAGTGACATAGCCATTATGCTAACTGCTCGTTCCCCTGAACAAACACCATCTTGCATGCTTCTTTTTATGCAAAAAATAAATAAATCCCTACTTGTTTAAGCAAACTTTCTGGACTTTAACCAGTCATTGTAGCCCCTCTCCTTGGTCACAGTGACTCACTCAGGGATCTAACCAATGGGATGCAAGAAGTCATTAGCCAGGCTTGGAACTCAAACCATGGTTGGCCATGTAGGAGTCCAGAGCATTAACCACCATGCCATCTGTTGGCCCCCAACCTTTTTAAAAAGAATTATTTATTTATTTAATTCCATTTGTTATCATTATTATTTTAATTTGATCAGAGAGAGAAAGAAAGGGAGAAAGCAAGTCACCAGGTCCAGGACTTGAACCGCAGTCGGTCATGTGGGAATCCAGCACCCTTAACCACCATGCCACTGGTCAGCCCCTGGTCCCTGAACTTTTAAAAAATATTTTGCCAGAGGGTTCATGTGCATGCCAGAGAGAAATAAAGGGAAAGTGAAAAAGCGCCCACCAGAGGGGAGGCCACATCGCAATCCCTTCTCTGTTCTTCTATGGGGATTTTGGGCACACACACATATACTCAGCCTGAGCTCTAAGCAGCCAGGTCCAGGACTTGACCATTGGGAATCCAGTGCCACAACCACTATACCACCTTCTGGCCTCACCTTTCACATTTTTTGTCATGAAACTGATTGAAACTCTGGAATATTCCCCATCCCAAACACTTTGTATATGTGTGCACATCAAATATTGCAAATAGGTTCGAAGGGTTCATAACCTCCTTCTCAAATGCCAGAGGGGAAACCTCTGGTCATGGAGCAAGACTGCATGTAGTATCTGGATATCTGACAGCAGAGTCAGAAGAACCCAGAGACAGGTGTGGGCAAGTGAGTACTGCTAATCACCAGGCATAGTGTTTGACCTCAAAGCAAAAGTAGACAGGATCCTATCCTTAGGGATCTCCTGACCCTAGGGGGAGCAACGTGGAGACAAGAAAGTAAGCTGTTTTTTTGTTTTGTTTTGTTTTGTTTTGTAGAGGTTTTTGCTATAGGGCGCATGCGCTCGCCAGACAGGCAGAGAGAGACAGAGAAATAGAAAGCAAGACATCACCCCCCAGGGGGGATGGCCAGGCCGCAACCCCTTCTCTCGGGATCTTGGGCATGCACACACACACGCCCAGTGTGAGTTTAAGCCACCGGATCCAGGACTCGAACCGCGGTCAACTACGTGGGAGTCCAGTGACATAGCCATTACTCTAACTGATGGTCCCAAGAAAGTAAGCTGGTTTGACTGGTTATCATAGCAGCCTGGGCAAGTCAACCAGAGAGTTTCCTTCACAGAGGTTATGCTTTGTACACTCTGATCTCTCCTGGATCTCATTAGAAAAGCCTAGAAAGTTAAAAACCAGTAACATGACCAGCACTTGACAAAGCTCTTAATCATCAGGAGAGTGGATTTGAGCACATGCTACCTGGCAGCCCCACCCTGCCTGGTGTCCCAGGTCAGCTCACCTGCTACAAGCGCTGCCCTGTGGCCCTGGCTGCTCACTCCTCATCTGCTACTTCTGCCCAGCCTCAGCCAGGCCACCTGCCAACAATGGCTTGGTCAGAAAGTTTCAGGTCTTCTGCTGGCCTCCCCAGTTCCCCTTCTTTTCTATCTCTGCCTTTCTCCCTTCCTTGGAAACAAGTCAAGAGCAAGAAATCAGAAATTAAGATGTATCATCAGAAGGATTCAGAGAAGAGAACCATAAATGCCGTAATACCTTTATTTTTTATTGTTATTTAAAAAAATTAATCGTAGAGCTCATGCGTACATGGGAAATAAAGAGAATCACCCTCTACAGGGCTTAGTCATGCCATGATCCCCTTCCTCTAGTCCTCTAACCTTTCAGAATCCTGGGCGCACATGCATGCCTAGCATGTTTTCAGGCTGACTAGGCTGGGGACTCAAACCATGGTCAATACGTGGCCTCCAGCTCTGCAGTCTGGTATGCTACCAGCTATGCCACAAGAGGCTTGGTCTATAGTACCTTTTAGGAAAATCACTTCCAAAGAGCCTCAGCCACCACCTCCATCTCCCAAACCACTTGGTCGGCCATTCTCCTGTTTGGCTGATGTCTCTCAAATCCCATCTCTGTTTCTGATCCCAGTTCAACATTTCTTCTGTCCACATGGCATCTCTACCAGCCCTGACTCAATAAAATGGAAAGCAGATTTTCATTATCTTTCTACCACTTACCACCCACACTCACTCGTTCTCAAAAATTCTCTATTTCTATTCAGGTCATTCTGTCCCTTGCTCTTGTTCATCTCTAAAAAGAAAAACAAATTATTTTTCTCTACACACTCACACAACACTTCTGACACCAAATGTGTGGGAGTTATTCCCACACCAACTAATTCCCCAGTTCTCAGAGGACTCTGGCTGGGTGTTGTAGAATTTAACTCAAAACATTAACTGCCTGGAATCAGAGCATACTCCAGAGGTTAGGGGGATCTTATTCGCACAAGACTGCTCCCCCAACTTCAGATGCCAGTCACTAGTTGTGGGTCCCCAGGTTACCTACAATTTCTGCTCAACTTTGCTACAAATCAGAGCTTTCCATGGCCCCTTTCACAGGTTCAATGATTTGCTAGAATGGCTCACAGAACCCCAGGAGAGCTTACTTACTGTCACTGATTTTTTACAAAGAATATTTTAAAGGATACAAATGAACAGCTATTTTCCCATTGTTCTATCTCCTAGTCCCCACCTTACAAGGAAAGTAACTTTAAAGTGACTAATCTGGGCAGAGCTCCCAGACTGGTCCAAGATGGAAGAGGTGGAGGAGACACTACTGTGACTTCAGAGCCAGAAAGGAGTGCAGGGAATCATCGTGGTGAACACAGAAGGTATTCTCATCAAGAGTACCATAGAACCCCACCACCAGTACTCCAGCTTCATGTACTTCATTCTGAAGGGACAGCACACTGGGTGAAATTGATGCCCAGTACGACCTTACCTTCCTTCGAATTTGCTCCAAGGAAAATGAAAATATGGTTGTATGAGATAAAGACTATGTCTTGATGGTGATTCAGAATCCAATCAAAGAGGGACCAGGAGTTGGCCTAATGGCTATGTCGCTGGGCTCCATGTAGTCAATCGCAGTTCGAGTCCCAGACTTGGTGTCTTTTTTTTTTTTT
>NW_006159782.1:2125159-2139757 GCF_000334495.1 Tupaia belangeri chinensis | reverse complement strand
TAAAACCGCTTCAGAAAAAGGAAAAAAAAAAAAAAAAAAAAAAGAATCCAACCAAAGAGGCTATCCTTGGCTCCTTGTGTCATTCCTTAGTTTAATATCCCCAAGAATCATGTCTAATGATTGGCACTTGGAGCCCAGTCAAACCAATCCAGTGGCCAAGGGTAGGCTGAAGTCCCACCCACCCCACCAGAGAAGCCCCTCTAATGTGCCAGTTGCTCCCACCATCAGCAGGAGGGCCTCTTTCCTCACTTCTAAGTTTTGGAGCAAGAGTTTGAAGAGTAAGAGGCCCACACCCAGCTTTCTTCTGACCTTAATTTCACTTTGTCACCTTTGGAAAAGGCTATTTTTCTTTAACTAAAAATTTCTAAACTGCTTAAAAAAAAAAAAAGATGACATCTGCTCTTTGGTCTTGAGATATGCTTTCTTCAGCTCTTCTCCATCTATAACACCAAGTTCTTCTGCTCGACTTATTGGCAGAACTAGCCTAAGTAAGATAAACCTAGTGCTAACTGCTGCTTGGTGAGTTTGTTTGAAGAACACATAAGCTGAGAAGGCTGTGATTTAAAGCTGGACTCCATGCAGGGAGAGAGTGAAAATACTGGCAACAGTGAAGTAAATCAAAACAGTACCAGTTTCAATAATGGACCTATGGGCCTGCTGCTCAAATGAACTAATCAGAACTGTACACATTTCTTTTCTTCATTTGCATATACAGTCCTGGTTGAAGACTTGGGCAGAAATTATTCCCCTATAAAGGCCTGTTCCCAAACACATTTGGGGAGGCAATCTTTAGAGCAAAGCTAGCTCTCTGATTTCCGTTGATTTTGTCTCTAATAAAAACTTGTCTCGGGACCAGCAGTTGGCGTAATGGCTATGCTGCTGGACTCCCATGTAGTTGACTGCAGTTCAAGTCCTGGACCTGGTGGCTTAACCTCAACGCCGGGTGTGTGTGCGTGTGTGCCCAAGATCCCAAAAGGAGAACAGAAGAGAAGGGATTGCGGTGTGGCCATCCCCCCGGGAGGTGATTTCTTGCTTCTGTCGCTCTCTCTCTGTCTTTCTGGGGAGCACATGTGCCCAATAGGAAAACAAACAAACAAACAAATAAAACCTCTCCAAAGAAAAATAAAAGACTTGTCTCTTGACAAACTTTGTGGTACAGAAATTAGCTTTTCTGAAGGTGAGTGATTGATTCCCAGTCCATACCTAGTTAACTTTGTTAACGGGAACATTCTATTTTATGTAATAAAGTGCTGTCTGATTTTAGAATCATAAATAAAGCCAGTTAAGATCTTTAAATTACATTATAATTTTGTTCTTTGAAAAGGTTAAGTCAAAAACCCATTTTAGCCATAAAATCTGCAATAATATAGCCTCTTATATCCAGGATGACTCTGTTGTGTCTTTGCTGAAGACCATGGAATGAATGAAATTGCCAGAGGGACAGTATACAGACTAAAAGAAGAGCACTAAGGACAGAATCCTAGAAACTTTTTTTTAAGAATTATTTTATTTAACTTTATTTATTTATTCTAAATTGACCAGAGAGGGACAGAGCAAGAGAGAGAGAGAAAGTGAGAAAGCAAGCCACCAGGTCCGGGACTCGAACTACAGTTGGCCATGTAGGAGTCCAGTGCCCTTAACCACCATGCCACCTGAAGGTCCCAGAATCCTAGACACTTAACCTTTCAGGGCTAAGTGGAAGAAAAGGAAGAGTAACTTGTAGAGGATGAGACAGAGACAGCAGGGAATCCTGGAAACCAGAGCTCAGAATACTGAAGCCGGTGGCAAATGTGGTTTCTAAGAGAAAGTGATGAACATCAAATGTTGCAGAGAGGTCAAAGTAAGGACTGGAAAGAACGTATGGTGGGTTGAATGGTGTCCCCCTAAAAGATATTTCCATGTCTCAACCCCTGACACCTATGTATCAGACTTTATTTGAAAATTGGGTCTTTGCTGATATAATTAAGTTAAAAGTCTCAGGATGAGGTCATTTAGGCTGACCATAAATCCTCTGTCTGATATCCTTGGGTTTTATTTAAAGAAGAGGGAGATTTGAGAGACCAGAGACTTAGAGGGTGAGCTGTGTGAAGGCTGAGAGGAGATCAAAGTGATGAATCTTTGAGTCAAGGAACATCTAGGATTTTTGGAGCCACTAGAAGCAGGAAGAGGCATGGAATGGATTCTCTCTTAGAGCCTCCAGAAGGAACCCACCCTGCCAGGCAACTTTATTTCATATTTCTGATTTCCAGAAGATAAACTTGTTTTAAGTAACCAAGTTGTGGTATGCTGTTATGGTAGCCCTGGGAAACTAATACAGGGTACCCTGAAATTAGAAAGAGGTCAATAGTTGACTCTGTTGGGTTCTGAATCCAGAGTACATTTTCCAGGACACTTGACTGTTGAGGGGAAGAGAACTATGGCAGTAACTAAAGGAATGTTTTCTTAAGAAAAGGTTTCTTGGGGCCGGCAGGTGGCGTGGAGGATAAAGGCGCTGGATCCCCACATGGCTGACTGCGTTTTGAGTCCCGGATCTGGTGGCTTGCTTTCTCACTTTCCCTTTTTCTTTTTCTTTTCATTTCTTTCTTTTTTGTCATCTATCTTTCTGTTTGGGAAAGGTTACTTTTATTTATTTTTAAATTATTTTATTTAAATTTATTATTTATTTATTTTAATTTTTTTCTTTCTTTTATTTTTAAAAAATATTTATTTTCCATTTCATTTTTCCCCATATATTCAATCACATTATCTCACTTTTCATTTTTCTATTTCTCTCTGGTCAAATTTAAAAAAATAATAATAACAGCAAATGGAATTAAATAAATAAATTATTCTTTAAAAAAAAAAAAAGATCTTTTGGGGGGGTCTGGTTTTGTGGCACAGAACTAATGTGCCACTGAAGAGAAATCAGATCCTTACAGTGATCATGGTTCAAATCTCCAGCCCAGGCAGTCTGAAACATGTCAGGCACATACAAGGTTCAATGGATTCAAAGACTGGTGGAAGGAGGTCACAGTGTGATGACTAGACCCTGTGGAGTCTGGAGGATCCTCATCTCTTCCCCCATCTCTCTTTCATGTGGACATGCATGCATTCTTATCATGAACAAAGAAAAAATATTTTAAAATAAGGATCTAAAAAAAGCTTTAATGTCAATAGTGTTGAAAGGCCAGGACACACAGATTCACAGAATTTCGAGGCTGGAAACCACCTTAAGCCCTTCCCAGTCATAAACACATGGAGTAGGAAGACTACTGGTGGCATATTAATGTACTTTTCTCTTTTGTACTCTCTTTTGTGCCACCTCCTCCTCTTCTGCCAAAGACATCTGTTTGCCTCCAAAAAGATTAGAAACACCAAGAAAATAATAAGTCAGTGCTTGGCTGCTGACATCCAAAAAGATGTTCTTCAATGTAAAGCAAGGAAATAGCTTCGAAAGCTGCTCTTTGCTAGGAGAAAAAAGGATTTTCTAAATAATTTAAGCACATACGAACATATCAATATCCAGGCCTGGTGGACTAGGTCACCAAGGTGTGTTATGTGTGCCTGGAGTGTCAGGAAGTGGACAGGATGCAGAGGACATGGCCCAGGCTGACTGTAAAGGAGGTAGAGGACACAGGTAGTTCCATATCTGCATCTTGAGCTCCTCCTCCAGGCCAAAGGCAAGGGCTAGGGGAAGGCATGTTAGAAGGTTGAGGGGAAAGCCAAAGGGCACAGAGAAAGAAGAGCCCAAAGTACAGGGTCCTGTTTCCCATCTGGAACCCCAGAGGAACCCCATTTTGGGGTAGATGCTGCATCTAGCAAATAAGAGGGGCAGAAGGGCAGCCAAGGCCGGGAAATGGCCAGATAGATAAGCCTGGAAGTGACCTCACTCTCTGTGGTTGCAGGGTTCCCGAGATTCTTCCAGGACCTGACAAGGGGATGTGGAGGTACTGAAGGGCCCTGAGGGTCTCAAAGTCTTGGGAAAGAAAAAAGACTCATTTATTTTAAATACCAATATTAATCTGTATTTATATCTCATGACCAAGACTGAGTTATGGGGACTCACTGAGCAATAAGTGTCAGCAAGACACTCTGGAAGGCCCACAGGTAATCACGTATCACACCTGCCACCACCATCATGGAGACTGGCAGTGTAGAAAGAGAGAAAATAAAAAACAAACACTCACCCTATAGAGAGTGAATTATTCAAGAGAGATTGCAATAGTCCTCCCTTATCTGTGGAGGACGCATTCCAAGACTCCCAGTGGATGCTTAAAACCAACCACAAACAGAATGGAAACCATGTAGTGTATTTTTTCCTATATACCTTGGGACCTAAATCACAATATGGAGATGTACAGTTCAGAGCAAATAAAATGGAGTCAGGGAATCATTCAGAAAAGGTATTGTCATGTATCTTTACTCAGAATAAAATGTGCAGGTTGCATGGTGGTTAAGGCACTGGACATTCCCACATGGCTGACCATGGTTCAAATCCTGAACCTGCTGGTTTGCTTTCTCACTTTTTCTCTCTCTGTCAAATTAAAAATAAGTGAACAAATAAAATTAAATAAACAATTCTTTAAAAATGTGAACCTTTGAATGATGTCAAGTAAATTTTTTTTTAGAGGTGTTTGCCTTAGAGTGTGTGTGCTTGCCGGGGAAAGAGACAGACAGAGACAGTGAGAGGGAAAGTGATAAATCACCTCTCAGAGGGGATGGCCACACCATAATCCCTTCTCTATTCTCCTCCCAGGATCTTGGGCACATAAACACACACACGTGCCCAGTGTGATTTTCAAGTCACTGGGTTCAGGACTTACATCATACTCGGCCATGTGGGAATCCAGAGATGTAACTACTTTGCCATCTATTGGTCCCAAGTGAACTTTTGAACTGGGCCTAACTGCAGAGGCTGTAAATATCCTGAAACAACAGTTAACAGCTACAAATGGCCATTACCTGCCACAGATGGACTTTTCCACCTGGAGATAATCTTAGCAATCAATCTTGCAAGGCCTGGTGTTAGGATGACTTCTTGACATCTATTACCCTCCTTGATAAGCCATTCATGTGAGCAAGCCTCCTAGAATTTCTTTCTTTTTAACTTGTCCTTCACTTTAAAAGCCTTGTATCATCTGAGATCCAGTGGAAATTCAAGCAGCCTCTTTAGTAGAAACTGCATTACCAAACTGCAGTTCCTTTAAAACCCTGAATAGGGGCCAGATGGTGGCACGACAGCATTGCCACAGTCTGTAATGCTGGACACACAACAGGAAGGTCCTCAGTTCAGGTCTCAAGGCCCCCTGTACACTCTGGTCATGCACTTGCATGCCTATGATACGGGCAGGCTGAGCCTGGGGGTGGATCACAGCATGAAGACTCTGTTGAGGGTGCCTGTCTTTCTCTTCCTCTATTATGAAAGGAAAAAAAAAAAAACAATTCCAAGGCTACCACCAGGTGAGGTGGTGTTTAAGGTGCTGGATGCCCACATGGTTGACGACAGTCTGAGTCCCAGACCTGGCAGCTTGCTTTTTCACTTTCTCTCTCTCTTTATCTCTCTGTGATCAAATTTAAAAATAATAACAATATATAAATAAAATTAAATGAATAAATGAATAATTCTTTTTTTAAAATCCCCTGGGGCCAGCAGGTGGCATGATGGTTAAGGCACTGGACTCCCACAGGGCTGACTGTAGCTTGAATTCTGAAACTTGCAGCTTGAAAATCATGCCAGGCATGTGTGCCTGGGTGCCCAACATCTCAAGAGGAGAATGGAAAAGAAGGGATTGTAACATGGCCATGACCCCTGGGGGGGCGGTGATTTCTCACTTTCCCTCTCTTTCTGTCTATCTCTTTCTGGTGAGTGCACACACCCTATAGCAAAAACCTAAAACAAAGAACCCTGAATAAACCCTATGTCCGGTTTTTCTATTAGTTGTATTTCAGATCAGTGGACAACATACATTCTTTTGACAAAATAATGTATAAACTTGGCACAGTAAGAGAGTAAACAATAATAACTAATAATAAAACGGACCACTTATAGAAAAATACTGTAATATAAGTTATGTGAATATGGTCTCTCTCTCAGAATACCTTATTGTACTGCATTGTTGATAACCGAAACTTCAAAGAGTGAAACCTCAGGAGGAGCTGATGGTATTTAAACTGGAATATGCAGGCCAGCAGGTGGCATGGTGGTTAAGGCGCTGGATCTCACCTGGCCCACTCCAGTCGAGTCCTGACCCAGCAGCCTGAAAAACACACTGGACATGAATGCCTGAAAAACACACGTATGCATGCCCAAGATCCTGGGAGAAGAATGGAGGAGAAGAGATTGTGGCGTGGCCATCTCTTCTTCTCCTTCACTTTAAAAGACTGGGGTATGGAAAAAGAAAAGCCTGTGGGGTGATTTCTCACTTTCCTTCTCTCTCTGTCTCTCTCTCTGGCAAGTATACACACCCTAAGCCAAAAAGAAATCTTAAAAAAAAAAACCCTTGGAATATACTGTAGTACCATGAATTGGCAAATTAGGTTTATCTTCTTCCTCCCAGAGGGGTTCATAGCTCATCAGATCAGCTGTAGGAAATGAAGATGCAACATCGCTCCTTGCATTTTTCCTTGTGTGTTAATCTGTGATCCTGCTACATGTGACACAGCCTCCCTGGCAGTGTAACAAAGACTGAGAAGCACAGAGCTTTGTTTCTTAAGGCTTGGCTGGAAGGAATAGGTTGCAGAAAGTGGTTACTTGGGGCCTGAAGTGCTGAGAGTAAACGTGTATGGGATTAGACAAGATTCTCCTGGGAACGGCTCCAGGCATGACTGCCTCTGAGATGGGATACAGAAAAATCAAATTCAAGAGTACAACTCAGCATTGTCATATACCCTGAAGGCTAGGGAAAATCTCTTACTGGAGGTGAGCTTAGGTAAGAGAGAGCAACAGTGGGGGAAAGACCCAAGCTGTTGGTACAGACTGGGGCTGACTGAGTTTAGTACAGAAGTCATGACCTGGGACCCTTCCCCTAGGCTCATGTATGAGCTTGCCAGAGAGAGACAGGGGAGGGAAAATGAAAAATCATCCCCTATGATGGATGGCCACATCACATTCTTTTCTCCTCCAATCTCCTCCTGGGATTTTGGGCATGCATGCACACATACCTGGGGTGACTTTCAAGTCACCAGGTCCAGGACTCAAACTGTGGTTAGCCATATGGGATCCCACACCACCTGTTGGCAGCAGCCCTTGGGTTCTTAAAATAAAAAACTAAGTCACCTTTTCCCCATAGCTCTGTTGAAAGACTGGGTTCAAAAAAATAGAAAGAAATGGGGGTTCAGACAAAGGCAGGGAGTTCACAGCACATTGAATTTGAGGCCAAGTCTATTTGTTTCCACATCTTTCTTTTTTCTTTCTTTCTTTTTTTTTTTTTTTTGAGAAGTTTTTTTTTTGAGAAGTTTTTGCTATAGGGCACGTCTGCTCATCAGAAAGACAGAGACAGAGAGACAGAAAGTGAGAAATAACGCCCCACGGGGATTGCCATGCCACAGTCCCTTCTCCTCTCTTCTCTTCTGGGGATCTTGAACATGCACGCACACGTGTCCAGTGTGAGTTTAAGCCAATGGTTCTAGGACTCGAACCGCAGTCGACTACATGGCAGTCCAGCGACATAGCTATTATGCCAACTGCTGGTCCCTCCACATCCTTTTTGTCCCTGCTGTAGACAACTTGCCTGAGTGAAGGAGAAAGGTGGGAGTTCCAAGGAGGAAGGGGCCTTCATTAGAAGGGATCAGGTGAAGCGGGTGGGTCAAGTCTATCCCCACATTTCCAGTTGAGGGAGAGACTTAGTAATTGACTGTTACCATGTCCAAGAGAAGTACGGTCCTTCCCTTAATTTGTTTGTCCAAATGATCTCACAGTGGTGGGAAGGGGTGGAGGGGCATGACCTTGAGACCAGGCAGACCTGGGTTCATATTCCTATGTCAAGACCTTGGGCAAATCACTTGAGTTTACAGAGCCAGAGACTCAGATTTCATTCTTAAAAAATTAGGGATACCAATTCCCACTTTACCAAGCTGTTAAAAGAACTAGACGAAGGGATGTTAATTGTGTGCCTACTGTAGAGCCCGACACAAGGAATGGTTGAAAACACTTAGTTTGAAAATTTTTTACTCCTTCCTTCCTTCTTTCCTTCCTTCCTTCCTTCCTTCCTTCCTTCCTTCCTTCCTTCCTTCCTTGCTTCCTTCCTTCCTTCCTTCCAGGAGCAACAGAGGCAGAGAGCATGCCCAACAGGGTCTTACTGCTGCAATTCACCCCCAGCCTCAGCCAGCTCCAGATCATGGGCACACATGTTCTCAGAGAGGTCTCCAGAAGTGAACCTGGAACCTTCCTACATAGGCAGTCCAGCGACATAGCTATTATGCCAACTGCTGGTCCCTCCACATCCTTTTTGTCCCTGCTGTAGACAACTTGCCTGAGTGAAGGAGAAAGGTGGGAGTTCCAAGGAGGAAGGGGCCTTCATTAGAAGGGATCAGGTGAAGCGGGTGGGTCAAGTCTATCCCCACATTTCCAGTTGAGGGAGAGACTTAGTAATTGACTGTTACCATGTCCAAGAGAAGTACGGTCCTTCCCTTAATTTGTTTGTCCAAATGATCTCACAGTGGTGGGAAGGGGTGGAGGGGCATGACCTTGAGACCAGGCAGACCTGGGTTCATATTCCTATGTCAAGACCTTGGGCAAATCACTTGAGTTTACAGAGCCAGAGACTCAGATTTCATTCTTAAAAAATTAGGGATACCAATTCCCACTTTACCAAGCTGTTAAAAGAACTAGACGAAGGGATGTTAATTGTGTGCCTACTGTAGAGCCCGACACAAGGAATGGTTGAAAACACTTAGTTTGAAAATTTTTTACTCCTTCCTTCCTTCTTTCCTTCCTTCCTTCCTTCCTTCCTTCCTTCCTTCCTTCCTTCCTTCCTTCCTTCCTTCCTTCCTTCCTTCCAGGAGCAACAGAGGCAGAGAGCATGCCCAACAGGGTCTTACTGCTGCAATTCACCCCCAGCCTCAGCCAGCTCCAGATCATGGGCACACATGTTCTCAGAGAGGTCTCCAGAAGTGAACCTGGAACCTTCCTACATAGGTCAGCCCTGCAGAGGGGTCCTGTTTACTGCTGTGCCACCATCTGGCCCCCCCAAAAAAATTTAAGTCTGCCCACCTATCCATTTTCTCCTCCCCTATCTCTACTCCAATCAGCATTTTCAGGGTTAAATGTCCTATTCAAAGTCTGAGAAACTGGTTTAAGAGCCCTGTTCAAGCAAGCTACAGGGCCCTTAACCTTTGGTGTTCTTAAACAAAGCTCTAAAAAAGCATTTCCTGTGAAGACAACATAACAGCCTTCTGGGGCGTTTGGCCCTCCTGGCATCTCTGGGGACTCTCAGAAAAGACAGCCCCGCTCCACGTGGTCCATTACATCAGCAGTTCAGTTCAGACACACAGGTGCATTCTGTTCACCTGTGAGGGCATTCCAAGTGGCAGTTGGTACTGACAAAAGCTATGCACTGAACTCGATAAAAGGATGCCAAACTGTCTTTCTTTCTCAAGTAATGTGGAGGGGAAAGAGCTCCTGCCAGGTACACAAGAAAGAAGAAAACCCGCCCCTGGCAGCAGGAGAATCAAGTTGCCACAGCAACGAGCCTCTTTCCAAGTCCACTCAGTACATGGCTTTTGGATCAGACTTCCTCCTGTGCAAGCATCTAGCAGCTTTGATTCTCTCTCTAGTCTCCAAGGCTTCTCTGGGGGAAGTCACTGCCCCCTGCCTTCAAGGTGGGATCCCACTTGCCACTGGGAGTGCATAATATTTACTTGTTGGTTTACATAGGGAAGAACCTGATCAGCATGCAGGGTACAGAGCTTCCTATCCTCTGTGGGAGGGAGAGTTGACTAGTACAATTTATTTGACCTGAAATTTGAAATTTGAATGAATTTAAATGAAAGTACATATCCTTTGTCCTCACGGTCTCATAGTTCTGGTGATTTGATCCTGGTATTTGTAGCATCATTTGTAAATAGTAAGAAACTGGAAGCAACTTTCACATTGTTGATAGATAGGTTAAATGTCAGTTATAGCCACTGTGGAATACTATGCAGCTGAAGGAACAATAAACTAGATCCAATATGCTAAAAACAGACAAAGTTGTTCAAACTCATAGGAATGGTTTCTAGGGCCTGGAGAGTGGGGAGGGGATGATGGGAAGATGTTTAATGGAAATGATGTGGATGGGCCGGGGACTCTCAATAGCCCAAGGTCAACCATTGCCATCCCAAGCCTCTGAATCCTCTGCCTCTGCCTCTCCCCTTCTGAAGTGATAAAACAGTCTGAGACCTTGAGAAGCTGAACACCCTGCTTATCTGACCCGTCCTTCCTGAGAAAAGACTGTGGGCTGCATCTTCCCCATGGGTTGGTTGCTTCTTCCTCATAGGCTACCCCTTAGCCTGCTGGAAGCCACCCCTCCCCAAACTTCCCGATAAAAGACTGTGCTCGACCCCCGAGCAGGCTGGAGATTCTGAGTATTAAACTCCTCCACGCCTGCCAGTGTATTAAAGAGTTACCCCATCTCTCCGGAGTGCTACGTTTTTGTTCCTTGGCCCTCTGGTTTTCCACAATAGATACAGAGTTTTGCAATTAAAAAGTTCTAGGCATTGTGTGAACAACAACGTGACTATAACACTACTGAACTCTATACCTAAAAATGGTAAGATGGATGCTGGGCAGAGGTGCATTGGCAAAATGTGACACTCTTCAAGGTTGACCCACCTGGGAAAGTTCTGAGCTTACATCCAGAGACCTCCCTGAGTATACCAGCATACACTTGCCTGTGATCTGGGGCTGGTTGAGGCTGGGGGTGGATTGCTGTATCAAGATATCAAGACCCTGGTGGGGGTACTGTCTGTCTGTCTGTCTCTCTCTCTCTCTGTGCCTCTATTTCTTCATAGAAAAAATAAACTTTTTTAAGAATTATTTTATTTATTTAACTTTATTTATTTATTTATTTTAATTTGACCAGAGAGAGAGAGAAAGTGAGAAAGCAAGCTGCCAGGTCTGAGACTTGAATCATGGTCAGCCACATGGGAGTCCAGCACCCCTAACCACCATGCCACCTGCTGGTCCCAATAAAATAAACTTTAAGAAATGGTTAAGAGTAAATTTTATGTCATGTGTACTTTACCACAACTAAAAAAAAAAAAAAAAAAAAAAAGGTAGAATTGATGTAATAAGAAGAAAGAATGGGACTAACTGATGGCATAATGGTTGTGTTGCTGGACTCCCACATGGTCAACCACAATTTGAGACCCAGACCTAGTGCTTAAAACTCACGCTGGGTGCATGCATGTGCATGCCCCAAATCCTGAGAGGTGAATGGAAAAGGGATTGCAGATGGCCATCCCTCCTGGGGAGTGATTTCTCACTTTCTGTCTCTCTGTCTCTCTGTCTGACAGGTACACATACCCTATATCAAAAACTTTTCTTTTTCTTTTTTTTTTTAGAATTTATTTAACTTTATTTATTTATTTCAATTTGACCAGAGCAATACAGAGAGAGAAAGAGAGAGAGGGAAAGTGAGAAAGCAAGCTGCCAGGTCCAGGACTTGAACTGCAGTCAGACATGTGGGAGTCCAGCACTCTTAACCACCACGCCACCTGCCGGCCACATATTTATTTATTTTAATTTGACCAGAAAGAGACAGAGCAAGAGAAAGAGAGAGAAAGTGAGAAAGCAAGCCGCTAGGTCCAGGACATAAACCACGGTCGCCCATGTAGGAGTCCAGTGCCCCTAACCACCACACTACCTGCTGGCTTCACATCAAATTTCTTTTTAATTTTTGCTATAGAGCATGTGTGTTCACCAGAAAGAGAGAGGAAGAGAGAGAGAAAGTGAGAAATTATCCCCCAGGGGAAATGGCCACACCACAATCCTTTCTCTTCCATTCTCCTCTTGGGATTTTAAGCACATATGCACATGCACCTGGTGTGTTTTTCAAGCTGCCGGGTCAGGGACTCAACCATGTAGCCAGCCATGTGGGATCCAATCCACTGTGCCACCAGCTGGCCCAAATATTTATCAAATTTTTAGTTTTTAATTTGGCATTTAAACATAATGGCAACACGATGGAATACTGAAATACTAATTTTTTACTAAAATAATTGGTTGCTGGCCTATTCACAGTTGTGCAGGCAGTAGCACAATGTCCTCAAAAATTTTTCTAAAAAAATTATTTTCAAGAATAGAAATAAGGGGGAACCAGCAGTTAGCGTAATGTAGAAATAATATACCATGATCTTACAATTGTGTGTTTATGTTTTTGTTTTTGGAGAGGTTTTTGCTATAGGGCGCGTGCGCTCTCCAGACAAACAGAGAGAGAGAGAGACAGAAAGCGAGAAATCACCTCCCAGGGGGATGGCCACGCCACAATCCCTTCTTCTCCATTCTCCTCTTGGGATCTTGGGCACGCATGCACACGCACCCAGCGTGAGTTTAAACCACCAGGTCCGGGACTTGAACTGCGGTCAACTACATGGGAGTCCAGCGACATAGTCGTTATGCTAACTACTGGTCCCTGTTTTGTTTTGTTTTTAAAGAGGTTTTTGCTATAGGACATGCGTGCTTGCTGGAGAGAGAAAGAGAGACAGTGAGAGGAAAAGAAAGAAATCATCCCCCTGGGAAGGATGGTCACGCCACAATCCTTTCTCCTCCATTCTCCTCCCAGGATCTTAGGCATGCATGCACATGCACCTGGCATGATTTTCAAGCCTCTGGGTCCAGGACTCAAAGCATGGTCTGCCATGTGGAAATCCGGTGATGTAATTGCTACGCCATAGGCTGGTTTCAATTTGTGGGCTTTTTTTAAAGGGCTATACAATTTTGGAAGGAGACAAAATAGCTATTATCAGTGGTTACCTTTGCAGCTAGAGGGAATTCATATTCCTTTGCTCTTTATCTTGCTCTGTCCCTCTCTGATCAAGTTAAAAATAAATAAAGTTAACTAAAATAATTATATATATATATATATATACACATATAGATGATAATGATGATAATGATAATAATCACTCCCCACCAGCTGGCCTGATAGATGTTAATATTTTATGTATGTGTATATATATATATTTACAAAATATTAACATCTATCAGGCCAGCTGGCGAGGAGTGATAGTTAAGGTGGCTGGATCCCACATGGCTGACTGTGCAGTTTACATCCCAGACCCAGCGACTTGAAAAACACACCAGGCAAGTGAGTGTGTGTGCCCCAAATCCCAAAAGGCAGGAGAAATGGAGAAGGGATTGTAGCATGACTACCCCCATGGGGGCTGCTTTCTCACTTTCCCTCTCTGTCTCTCCAGCATGTACGCGTACCTTTTGGCAAATTCAACAACAACGACAAGACAGTTCCTGCAAGTTGCACAAAACACTTGGCCTACACGCTGTTGGCCACGCTTAGTCACATAGTTACACCTAGCTGTGAGAAATTCTGGGAATCATGGTTTTCACTCCAGGCCAACCATGTGCACAGCTCAAAATCAGGCTTCTGCGCCTAAGGACAAACAAGATACTGGGTAGTAGGGGAAAACTTGTAGTTTCAGCTTCAGAAAACGTCTCGTGAGCTGGTACTTCAGCTGAATTTTGAGACGTAAATCAATCAGGCAAAATAGAGTGTTTTTGTTTTTATTTTTAGAAGTTAGCTAGAGAGTGTGTGCATGCACTAGGGAGATACAAGGAGAAAAAGGGAAAATTGGAAAGCACTCCTCATAGGAGATAGCCACACCGCAATTTCTCCTCCTCTGTCTCTCGTTTGAGGATTTGGGCACACATGCATGTGCACCCATTGTGTTTTTCAAGCCCCTGGATTTGGGACCCAAACTACTCAGCCAGGCATGTGGGATCTAGCCGCCTTAACCACCATGCCAACAGCTGGTCCATGGCGGGGTTTGGAATGCAAGTGGTTCAGGGTGTCTTCAGCATGGAGCGTTTGCTAGGGAGAGGCAGGAGACACAAGTACAGGCACATTCTTCCAGGAACGACTCTGAGAGGCAAGTCGTGGCCCATTCTGAGAAAAGAGGCCAACGAGGAGCAGAGAGGTTTAAAATGAGGTTCCTCCAGAAATCTGCAGCCTGGATAAGGCTTGGCCCTGTAGGTCTCTAAACTGTCCTCCCTCAGAGGGCTGAAGCACCGGAGATGCCAATTTGCAACAGAGCCAAGTTCTCTTGGCAAGGAGGCTTGAGAAACTTGGACTGGGCTAAAGCGCTGAGGTAAGTATCTAGGGCTGGTCTGTGACAGTAAGGCCATTGGCCCCACCAGCCTTGACTACTGGTCAATGGGAGGCAGGGGGGAAGCTGGGCCCACGTGACCTGCCGGCGGGAGCCTCCTCCTAAGACACATCATCAGGGCTTCCAAAGGTTGTGTTTATTTCCCTGGCACGTTTGCAGGGAAGCAGGGCAGTCAGCGGGGCTCGAGGCCTCCAGCTCTCTGGAGGAATGGACTCGGACCTCTTGGCTCTGTCTCTAAGCCCTTCTCTGCTCTTGCAGCAAGTTGACCATGACCTTGGTCCAGGCCACCGACAGTTCAGC
>NW_006159782.1:2103537-2107917 GCF_000334495.1 Tupaia belangeri chinensis | reverse complement strand
ATATATATATATATATATACACATATAGATGATAATGATGATAATGATAATAATCACTCCCCACCAGCTGGCCTGATAGATGTTAATATTTTATGTATGTGTATATATATATATTTACAAAATATTAACATCTATCAGGCCAGCTGGCGAGGAGTGATAGTTAAGGTGGCTGGATCCCACATGGCTGTGTGATTTGAGTCCTGAACATGGAGGCTTGGAAAACACACCAGATGCATGTATGTGTGTGCCCAAATTCCTACAGGAGAATGAAGAGACTGCAGTGTAGCCATCCCCCCATGGGGTGGTATGCTTTATCACTTTCCTTTTCTCTCTCTCTCTGGTGAGCATACACGTTCTATAGCAAAATTTAAAATGTGTGTGTGTGTGTGTGTGTGTGTGTGTGTGTATTTAACATCTATTGTTTTTATAGTTTCAACCAGACAATAAAAATGGAGATGAAATTAATATGCCTGTTCTATAGAAAACAGGCAGTAATACAATAGATATTTACTGAATATTAACTTCCTGTGTTCAAGGCACTGTGGCAAGTATTGTGGGGGTGAGAGTAAGCAAGGCAGGCCAGATGGTCCCTGCTCTCATGGAGTTTATTTATTTACTTACACAGAATTATTTGTTTAAATTTATGTATTTATTTATTTATTTTTCAATTTGACCAGAGAGAGAAAGAAGTGAGAAAATAAGCCGCCAGGTCTCGTACTCAAACCATGGTCGGCCCTCTGGGAGTCCAGTGCCTTAACCACCAAACCACTTGGTGGCCATCACATTGAGCTTATATTCTATGGGACAATAGTAATTAGACAAGCAGATGAACAAATGAATAGTAACTACAACCAGTGACGAAAGCCCTTGATGCAGTGACAAAGGACACTAGTAGGCAAGGGCACATTTTACCCAAGGGACTTACTCCTCTCACACCTCTGCAGAGGTGATGCTTGCTTAAGCTGAGACATGAAGGATGAAAGGAAATCAGCCAGGGGAAGAAAGAAGAAAGAGCATCCTGAGCTCAGGAACAGAGATTGAAAAGACTCAGAGGCAGAAGCCAGAGCTTGACCTGTTGGGCAAGAAAGAAGGTCAAGGTGGCAGGAGTGAAGTATTGGAATAAGAGGGTAGGAGGCAGGCCATGGCGGGAGGCTACATGTGTTCCCAGGGCAATGGAAGGCATTGCAGGGGCCAAAGCAGGAGAGTGGCTTGATCCCGGGTGTTTTAGATAGATGAACCTTGGCTGCTGTGGGGGGTAGGTTGAAGAAGGGCAAGAGAAGCATAGAGACAAGATAAGGCTGCCTTTATTACCCTCCTGCTGGTGAAATCAGTGAGGGTTTGGTTTTAGACAAGGTTAAAAAATTGCAGATAATGTGGCCATCCCCTTGAGGGGTGATTTCTCACTTTCCCTCTCTTGTCTCTGTCTCTCTCTCTGGCATGGGCTCTCACCCTATGGCAAAAACTTAAAAAAGAAAAATTGCAGGTAATTACTGAAGGAGATTAGAAAGTGTGCTTTAAGTTTTCAAATGTACAGGGAAGGGACCAGCAGGTGGTGTGCTGGTGAAGGTGCTGGACACTCTCACGTGGCTGACTGTGGTTTGAGTCCCCAGACCTGGCAGCTTACTTTCTCACTTTCTGTTTCTCTCTGTCTCTCTCTGGTCAAATTAAAAATAAACAAATGAATAAATACAATTAAATAAATAATTATATTTTAAAAATATGTATAGGGGATAGATACACTTGTTATCTAGGCCATGGTAGGGGAGAAGGGTAGTTATGGCCAAGTTTTTTCTAACATTAAGATGCCCCAGAGTCACTGGGATTTTTTTTTTTTAAGATTTATTTACTTGTTCTGTGTGTGTGAGAGAGAAACAGAGAGAAAGAGACAGGGACAGAGACAGACAGACAGAGAAAGAGGCACCCCCAGTCGGGGTTCCTACTCTGCTATCCACCTCTAGTTTCAGCTAGCTAAAATTACAGGCACACAAGTGCTAAGTATGTTTAATGGGATCCTGGGACATGAACCCTAGACCTTTCCCATGTGAGCCTAGTTGCATTACCACTGTGCCACCATCTGGCCTTGTCAGAAAGATCTTATTTGTTTTTGTTTTTGAGAGACTTTTATTATAGGACATGTGTTTGCCAGTGAGATAGAAAGTGAGAAGTCACCACCTGGGGAGATGGGCATGCCACAATCACTTCTCCTCCATTCTCTTACGATTTTGGCCACACATGCACACATGCCCAGAATGAGTTTCAACCTGCCAGGTCCAAAACTCAAACTGTGGTTGACTATGTGGGAGTCCAGCAATGTAACCATTATGCCATCTGCTAGTCCCTAGAAAGATCTTGTTCAATGAAGAGACTGATTCCACAGGTCTGGGTAGGTCCTGAGATTTCACATATCCAATAAGTTTCCAGGTAAGGCCAAAACTGCTGCTCCAAAAACCACATGGAATAGCGGGATTATGAAGGATTTTCGTTTTCAGTTTCTGTAATCTTAAAATTCTTTTTTTAAAGAATCAATGTTGTTAAAATGTTTGTATTATCAAAAGCAATCTACAGATTCAATGTGATACTTAACAAAACATCAATGATAGTCTTCACAAAAATAGCAAAAAGAAAAAAAAAATGTGCATGGAATCACAAAAGACCCCACAGAGCCAAAGCCATCTTCATCAAAAAGAATGGAGCTGGAAGCATCATACTGCTGGATTTCTAAATTTACCACAAGGCTACAATAACATAAATAGCATGATTCTGGCAAAGCTAAACAAAACACACCAAAAATACCAGACAGATAGACCAATAGAACAGAATAGAGAACTCCAAAAGAAATGTACATTTATATAGCTGATTTTTTTCTTAAATTTTCATTTTTATTATTTATTTATTTATTTATTTTGAGAGAGAGATATTTTTGCTACAGGGCATATGCACTCACCAGAGAGACATAAAGTGGGAAATCACCCCCTACAGGGGATGGCCATGCTGCAATTCTTTCTCCTCCGTTCTCCTCTAGAGATTTTGAGCATGCATGCACATGCGCCTGGTGTGAGTTTTAAGCTGCTGGGTCCAGGACTCTCACCAGTCAACCACATGGCAATCCAGTGACATAACCATTACGCCATCTGCTGGTCCCTATAGAGCTAATTTTTTTTTTTTTTTTTTTGGAGATATTTTTTCTTAAGGCCACATGCCATCATTGCTATAGGGCACATGCACTCATCAGGCAGACAGAGAGAGACAGAGAGACAGAAAGCGAGAAATCACCCCCCAAGGGGGATGGCCATGCTGCAATCCCTTCTCCTTGATTCTCCTCTTGGGATCTTGGGCACACTCGCACACATGCCTGGCATGAGTTTTAACCCACCGGGTCCAGGACACAAACTGTGGTCGACTACATGGGAGTCCAGCGACATAACCATTACGTTAACAGCTGGTCCCAATATACAGCTAATTTTTGACAGAGGTGCCAAGAACATCTAATGGGAAAAAGATTCTCTTCAGTAAATGGTGCTGGGGAAACCAGACATCCATATGCAGAAGAATGAAGCTAGACTTGCATTTCTTATCATATGCAAAAATAAGCTCCAAATGGATTCAAGACTGAAACTCAAAGTTTAAAACTATAAAACTACTAGAAGAAAACATAGGAGGGACCAGTAGGTGGTGTGGTGGTTATGGCACTGGATACTCCCACATGGCCGATTGACGGGGCCATGCAGACAACACAAGCTGGTAAAGAGGCTGTCTCCCATGGCCTGGGCTGGGAAGAAATGGCAAGATAAAGCCAGCGGTTTACTAACTCTCCTTGTGTCATTTTATTGGCCTATAGTTAATTTCTCTGCCGTGAGCTTTACTGTTATTACAGTACCCTGCAAGAGTAAGATATCACCCCCAACCATTACAATAAAGCCAATTAGTGATCTTATAGGAATGTGGTTCCCTAAGAAGAGGGTGGGAAGTTTGAGACTCCCCCACTTGTCTGTCTAAGCCCAAATTAACATATGTTAGGTCAAAATAGTATAAGCCAAAGTAGCATCAGTAGCATATGAAAACTAAGTTAGTTTAAGGCTAGTTTTACGTACATACCCCTTGTTAAAGCTACAGGCCAAAGTTAGCTCATGCTAGGCAAAGTCAGCACATTCACCCAGAGATAAAACAAAAGAACTCACTAATTGACAAACTCAGCAAATAAAACAAAAACCCATGTTTTTTTAAAGAAAGGACTGGCGACTGACAGGATGAACAAACCTGAGGGTTCCCAAAAAGGATTAAATACCTTAGCTGGGAGTTCTTATCTAAAGCAACAGGTAGCTTTCAACTACAAAGAGTTTCTCATCTATGTGCTGTTGACCATGAAAAACTGCTAATAAA
>NW_006159782.1:2100984-2103518 GCF_000334495.1 Tupaia belangeri chinensis | reverse complement strand
CCCTGGCCCGGGACTGAAGTTATCAAACATCCTGCAAGCCCCCTCTTCAAAAGACCCTTCCCCAGTAATCAAGATCTAAGAAGATACAACAGACAAATAGACTTCCTCAAAACTGTGATTGATTTTTACCTAATCTGACAAGACAAACAGCATGTTTTATAATTATTGCTTCCATGCTTTGTATACCCTGTTCCTTAGAGTAAATCTTTTACTGCCCCTCACCCACTTACTTGCGTGTATCACATTTTCAATAAAAAGGCACTATGATTCCTAGCAGTTGTCACTCCTCAGAGAGCGATCTCTGAGGGGTGTCCGGCAAAGGACGTGCATGAAAAGGCATCGAGGCCTCTGTCTTCTGTTCACCTTTGCCGCCTCCGTCGAGATAACCCACCCACGCCGAGGCTGGTCCCCGGCAGCCGATCACAGTATGAGTCCTGGACCTGGTGGCATGCTTCCCCACTCCACTCCCCGCCTTTGTGTGTGTCTCTCTCTGATCAAATTAAAATAAATGAATGAATAAAATTAAATAAAATAATTCTAAAAAAAAAGAAAGAAAGAAAACAGGGAAACCCTTCAGGGCATTATTACTGGCAAAGAGTTCACAAATAAAACTTCAAAGCACAGGCAACAGAACAAAGACAGACAAATATGTTTTCTTGTCTCCATCTTCCATTGCTGTGCCAGCTCCACTGATTAGCTCTGGAGACCCTGAAGGAGCTGGATCCTGGAGGAGCACAGCTGGAAATCCTTCTGCCAGTCTTCTCCTGCTCCCTAGTTGAGCGCACCAGCTTAGCCCTAGATGTACCTGGTTCAGAGAGATGAGGAAAGGAACCAACACTTAAATCTGGTCACATACACCCTTCTATCATTGGAAAACAAGGCCCTCTCCCAAGAACACACCTGAGAAGAAAAGCTCTTTTGCCCCTCTGACACTGCACAATGAACACCAAGATAGTAGGAAGAAATATAAAATTCATCAGTTGACTAGAAACCAGTGTAGAGGCACAAGAAATATGAGAAAATGAGGAAACAGCTCTCCCTCAAGGAAACAGAACAATTCTTCTTCAACCATAGACAACACAAAAACATTCACAGAAATGTCAGAAAAGGAATTCAAAATATTCATAGTGATGGAGATGAGGAAGTCCTTCAACAACTTGAAGGAGATAGATATCATAAAATAGAATTAATCAGAACTTCTAGAGATTAAGACTGTAATAGAAGAAATCAAGACCCCCCTAGAAAGTATTAGTAGTAGATTTGGTCATGAAGATTGAACCTCTGACCTAGACAAAATCACCAAAAAGAATGAAAAAATAACCAAACGAAATGAGGATACCATGTGGGAAATACTAGATCCTATTAAACACACAAACATCTGAATAATTATTATTCCAGAAGGTGAGGAATTTATTTATTTATTTATTTCCTTTTTTTTTTTTTTTGGAGAGGTTTTCGCTATAGGGCACGTGTGCTCGCCAGACAGACAGAGAGAGACAGAGAGACAGAAAGCGAGAAATCACCCCCTGGGGTGGGGGGATGGTCACGCCGCAATCCCTTCTCCTCCATTCTCCTCTCGGGATCTTGGGCACGCACACACACGCATCCAGCGTGAGTTTTAAGCCACCGAGTCCGGGATGCGAACCGCGGTTGACTACGTGGGAGTCCAGCGACATAGCCATTACGCTAACTGCTTGGTTCCCTTATTAATTTATTTTTAATAGAGAAGTTTTTGCTATAGAACGTGTATGCTTGTCAGAAAGACAGAGATAGAGAGACAGAAAGCAAGAAATTACCCACCACAGGGGATAGCCATGCCACAATCCCTTCTCCTCCATCCTCCTCTCAGAATCTTGGTCACGCACACACACATGCCTGGTGTGAGTTTAAGCCACTGGGTCTGGGACTCGAACCATCGTCAACTACATGGGAGTCCAATGACATAGCCATTCTGCCAACTGCTGGCCCCCAGTGATTCTTTAAAAATAAAAGAAAAAATAATTGTTTATTTTATTTTATTTATTTATTATTATTGTCATTATTTTTAAAAATTTAACCAGAGAAAAACGGAAAGAGAGAGAGAGAGAGAGAAAGCAAGTCGCCAGGTCCGGGATGTGAACTGCTGTCAGCTGTGTGGGAATCTAGTGCCTTAACCACCACACCACCTGCCACCCCTGGCAAAGCCTCTTTAAATATGACCACCAAAGTACAGACAATTAACCTCAAAAATAGGCAAGTGGGGGGAATGTAATATAGCGTAATGGCTATGTTGCTGGACTCCCACGTAGTTGACCACGGTTCACGTCCCGGACCCAGTGGCTTAAAACTCACGCCGGGTGCGTGTGCGTGTGTGCCCAAGATCCTAAGAAGAGAATGGAGGAGAAGGGATTGCAGCGTGACCATCCCCTCTGGGGGGTGATTTCTCGCTTTCTTTTTTTTTTTTTTGATTCTTTTCTTTATTATTGCCAAAGGCTCACGTGTTTACCAAAGAGAGAAAGAGAGAGAGAGAGAGAGAGAGCGAAAGAAAAAAAAAA
>NW_006159782.1:2098469-2100974 GCF_000334495.1 Tupaia belangeri chinensis | reverse complement strand
TCTCTATGTCTCTCTCTGTCTGTCTGGTGAGCGCACGTGCCCTATAGTGAAAACCTCTCCAAAAAAAAAAAAAAAAAGGCAAGTGGGATTATATCAGATTAAAAAGCTTCTGCACAGCAAAAGGAACGATTTGAGTGAAAAGACAATCCTTGGAATGGGAGAACATATTTGCAAACTATGCTTCAGATAAGGGACTGATAACCAAAATATTCAGGGAACTTAACCAACTTACCCCACCTCCCCCCAAAAATCAATTCAATTAAAAGGTAGGAAAACAAGGACCAGCAGATGGCATAATGATTATATCACTGAACTTCCACATAGTTGATCGCAGTTTGAGTCCTAGACCTGGTGTGTGTGTGTGTGTGTCCAAAATCCTGAGAGGAGAATGGAGGCAAAGTCCCCCCCACCCCCCCAGGAGTGATTTCTCACTTTCTGCCTCTGTGTCTCTCTCTGTCTCACTGCGGAGCACATACGCCCTATAGCAAAAATCTATCTAAAAAATAATAAATGGGAAAACAAGCTGAACAAGATAACTCTCCAAGGAAGACATATAAACAACCAAAAAGCATATGAAAAAATGTTCAACATCCCTTATCATAAGGGAGATGCAAATCAGAACTATAATGAGATACCATCTAACTCCAGTCAGAAGGGCTAAGATTAAAAAAAAAAAGAATGATAAGTGTTGACAAAGCTGCGGTGACAAGGGAACTCTCCTACACGGTTGGTGGGAATGTAAATTACTACAACTACTGTGGAGAACAATATGGGGATTTTTCAAAAACCTGTAAATAGAACAACCATATGATCCAGTAATTCTACTGCTGGGTATTTATTCAAAGTATAGGAATACATTCAGTCAGAAAAGTACTTGTACATTCATGTTTACTGCAGCATTATTCACAATTGCTAAAACATGGAATCAACCCAGAAGTCCCAGAACAAATGAATGGATTGAAAAGTGCGGCACATATACACTATGGAATACTACTCAGTCATAAAAAACAATGAGACCTGCTGATGACAATGTATGTGCTAATAGTTTTGTCTTGACTGACATGCATGGTATTTGTGCTAGACAAAGACATGTTGTACACTGTAAAGACATGTGATTAGGGACCAGCAGTGGGTATAATGGCTATGTTGCTGGACTCCCATGTAGTAGACTACAGTTGGAAGCCTGGACCCAGTGGCTTGAACTCACACTGAGCCTGTGTGCATGCATGCCCAAGATCCTGAGAGGAGAATGGAGAAGGGATTGTGGCGTAGCCATCCCCCCGGGGGTGATTTCTCACTTTCTGTCTCTCTATTTCTCTCTTCTTGGAGAGCTCACACACCTTATAGCAAAAAAAAAGAGACATGATTAAATGTAAATAAATAAAAATAATTAATTAATTAATTAATTAATTAATTATTTTTATTTATTTACATTTAATCATGTCTCTTTTTTTTTGCTATAAGGTGTGTGAGCTCTCCAAGAAGAGAAAGTGGGGACTTAATATATACCAAATGTCTGGAACCAGCATGGCATAGCAATTATGTCACTGGACTCCCACATGGCTGACTGTGGTTTGAGTCCCACACCCAGTAGCTTAAAAATCATGCCAGGCAAGTATGTGTATGTGTGTGTGTGCCTAAGATCCTGGGAGGAGAATAGAGGAGAAGAAATTGCAGCATGTCCATCCCCCTGGGGGGTGATTTCTCACTTTCCCTCTCACTGTGTCTGTCTTCCTATCCAGCAAGTGCATGTTTCCTAAGGTAAAAATCTTTTCCTTTTTTAAAAGAGTTATTTACTTTATTTATTATTTTTAATAAGTATTTTTATTTAACTTTATTTATTTATTTTAATTCGACCAGAAAGGGACAGAGTGAGAATGAGAGAGAGATAAAGTGAGAAAGCAAGCTGCCAGGTCTGCGATTTGAACCATAGTTGGTCATGTGGGAGTCCAGCATTCTTAACTACCATGCCACCTGCTGGCTCCTTTATTATTATTTTTTAATTTGACCGGAGAGAGTATATATATATATATATATATGTAAATACACCAAATTGCTCCACTCTAAGACAGAAACTGAAAGACTAGAAGGTATAAAGGCATGGAGAACAACTATAGATAGCAGAGACAATGGGGAGGATGAACAACGAGGGTGGAGTAGAAAGAAGGTAATCAATGGGAAAAAGAAAGAGAAGCAAAATCATTTAATGAACATAAAAACGAAAAGTTATCTGGTGATGATAATGTATATGGTAATATCTTTGACTGGACTAATATACAATATATTCATGATGGGAAAATTCATTTTGTATGCTATAAAAATGTACAGTGATTGAATATAAAAAAATTAAACAAAACCAAATATGATTATATAAAATGAAAAAGCTTCCACACAGCAAAGGAAACAATCAATTGTGTGAGAGACAGCTCACAGAATGAGAACAAATATTTGCATACTATACATCTGACAAGGGATTAATAATAGACTATACAGGGAACTTAACTC
>NW_006159782.1:2097870-2098438 GCF_000334495.1 Tupaia belangeri chinensis | reverse complement strand
GAAAAAAAAAAAAAAAAAAAAAAACACGAAAAACCCCAAACAAATAAAAAACTAAAACCAACAACAAAAAACAAATAATCCAATTTAAAAATAGGCAAATGACCTGAATAAATGATACTGAGCTGATGTTAAGTTTCCCTTTTTTTTTCTTAAAAATTCTCTAGGGTTAGTAAGTTAAAAGATCTAATTTCAATAGTGAAAATAGATTGTATAATTTTTACAAGCACCAGCATATTCATTGACCTTTGAGTCATAAGTATGTGAACACCCAGAGAACTATAATTAGATGTTTTCTTTACAGGACATTCTGATGAAATATTTTCCCTATCTCATGTAGACCAGAGGTCCTAGCAGACTGATAAAAATCTAAGAATGTATGTTTTGAGTCCCTTTCCCAAAAGATGATTTCTCTTCAAAGACAACTTCAAAGAACAGAGACAAACTAGAAGATAGATTCCCTGACGTCAACAAAAGTATATTCTGCAAAGATTCATTGTCTTTTCTTTTTTAAAAAGTCTTTGCTTTAGGGCACATGGTGGAGGGAGTGGAGGGGGAGTAAGAGGGAAAG
>NW_006159782.1:2096259-2097839 GCF_000334495.1 Tupaia belangeri chinensis | reverse complement strand
AAATCAGCCCCCAGGGGAGATGGCCACCGCTGCAATCCCTTCTCCTCTATTTTCCTCCTGAGATCTTGGACATGTATGCACACGTGACCAACATGAGTTTCAAGCCACCAAGTCCAGGATTTGAACTACAGGTGGCCATGTGGGAGTCCAACAATGTAAACGCTACACCATCAGCTGGCCCCAAGACTTGTTGTCTTAATAGAAGCCACCTGCCTGCTCCCTGAACTTGTACTTACCCACACTTATGTTGCCAAATGTTTTTCCTCCTTAAATACTCCAGACCCTGTGCAATTGAGGAGTTGGGTCTGAGACCTGTCTCCCAGCTAACATCAACTGAATAAAGTTTTTCTCTAAGGAAACTCATTCTTTTCCAGAGATTGGTTTTTCTATGTGGTGAGTGACTAGACCCAACCTGAACACTCTGGTTTGATAACATCAACAGTTCTCAAAACAAGACATACAAATGGCAAACAAACAGGAAAAAAAAATGCTCAGCATCACTTATCATAGGTACATGCAAATCAAAACCACTATAAGATACCATCTCACACCTGTTAGAATGGTTGTCATCAAAGGGACCAGCAGGTGGCATGGTAGTTAAGGTGCTGGACATTTCCACATGGCTGACCATGGTTTGAGTCCCGGACCTGGTGACTTGCTTTCTCACTTTCCCTCTCTCTCTTTCTCTCTCTTTATCTTTCTCTGTTCAAATTAAAATAAATGAATAAATGGGGACCAGCAGTTGGCATAATAGCTATGTCACTGGACTCCTATGTGGTCAACTGGGGTTCAAGTCCCAGACCTGGTGCCTTAAACTCACACCAGATGTGTGTGTGTATGTATGCCCAAGATCCCGAGAAGAGAATGGAGGAGAAGGGATTGTGGCATGGACATCCCCCCTGGGGGGTGATTTCTCACTTTCTGTCTCTCTGTCTCTCTCTTTCTGGCAAGCACATGCTCCCTATAGCAAAATCCTCTCAAAAAAGAAGAAGAAGAAGAAGAAGAAAAAGAAGAAGAAGAAGGAGAAGGAGAAGCAGAAGCAGAAGCAGCAGCACAGAAGCAGAAGCAGCAGAAGCAGCAGCAGCAGAAGGAGGAGAAGAAGGAGAAGAAGAAGAAATGGATAAAATTAAATCATTCTTGAAGAGGTAAGAAGGTGGCGTGCTGGTTAAGAGCGCTTGGACTCCCACATAGCCCACTGCAGTTCGAGTCCTGGAACTGGCAATCTGCTTTCTCTCTCTCTCTTTCACTGATAAAATTAAAATAAGTAAATAAACAGGTTTAAATAAAATAATTCTATAAAAATAATAATTATAATTCTTTTTTTAAAAAAGAATGGTTGTGGGAACCAGCAGTTAGCGTAATGGCTATGTCGCTGAACTCCCATGTAGTCTACACCGTGGTTCAAGTCCCAGACCTGGTGGCTTAAAACTCACGCCGGGCGCGTGTGTGTGTGTGCCCAAGATCCCAAGAGGAGAATGGAGCAGAAGGGATTGCGGCGTGACCATCTCCCCTGGGGGGTGATTTCTCGCTCTCTGTCTCTATGTCTCTCTCTGTCTGTCTGGCGAGCGCACGTGCCCTAT
>NW_006159782.1:2064782-2090241 GCF_000334495.1 Tupaia belangeri chinensis | reverse complement strand
GCAGTTAGCGTAATGGCTATGTCGCTGAACTCCCATGTAGTCTACACCGTGGTTCAAGTTCCAGACCTGGTGGCTTAAAACTCACGCCGGGCGCGTGTGTGTGTGTGCCCAAGATCCCAAGAGGAGAATGGAGCAGAAGGGATTGCGGCGTGACCATCTCCCCTGGGGGGTGATTTCTCGCTCTCTGTCTCTATGTCTCTCTCTGTCTGTCTGGCGAGCGCACGTGCCCTATAGTGAAAATCTCTCCAAAAAAAAAAGAATGGTTGTCATCAAAGAGAGACAAGTATTGGCCAGGAAGTGAAGAAAAGGGAATCTATACACTATTAGCAAGAATGTAAATTGGTATAGCCACTATGGAAAACAGTATAGAGGTTCCTCAAAAATTTAAAAATAGGACCAGACAGTGGCACAGGGGTAAAATGTAACACTCTACTTACAATCCCACTAACGGTGTAAAACAATGTCTCCCATTCTCTACATCTTCACCAGATGTTATTATTTGTCTTTCTGACAATTCTAACAGGGGTAAGATGTCATGCTGTCTTTTTTTTTTTTTTTTTTTTTTTGATAGAGTCCATGAGAGAGAGAAAGAGAAGTACCTTTGGCAGGATCTTGTCACATTGTGATCCCTTTCCCCCAGCCCTCCAACTCCTCAAGATCCTGGGCGCCTGTGTACACACCAGGTATGTTTTCAAGCTGACCCAGAGATCTGAACCTGCATTTGACTGTGTGGCTTCTAGCCTTTCAGGGCACTTGTGTTACTGCTGTGTCATAGCAGTTGTGCTTCAGTGTGGTTCTGATTCAAATTTCCCTAATGATTATAGTGATGTTGAGCATTTTTATCATGTTTGTTGGCTATTTGTATATCTTCTTATGAGAAATGTTTATTCAGGTCATTGGTCCATTTAAAAAATAATTTGTTTTGTGCTGATGGGTTGTTTGAGTTCCCTGTATATCTGGTTATTAATCCTTTACCAGATGTACAGTATGCAAATATTTTCTCTCATTCTATGGGTTGCCTCTTCATGCTGTTGATTGTTTCTTTTGCTGTGCAGAAACTTTTTAGTTTGATGCAATCCCATTTGTTTATTTTTGCTTATGCTTTTGGCGTCATATCCAAAAAATTATTATCTAGACCACTGTCAAGAAGCATTTTTAAAAAATAATTATTTAATTTTATTTATTCATTCATTTATTTTATTTTATTTTAATTTGACCAGAGCGAGACACAGAGAGAAAATGAGAAAGCAAGCCACCAGGTCTGGGACTCAAACCATGGTTGGCCATGTGGGAATGTCTAGCACCCACACCACCTGCTGGGCCCCTCAAGAAGCTTTTTTTCTTATATTTTCTTCTAGTAGCTATATAGTTTTAGGTCTTATGTTTAAGTCTTTTAAACATAAGTTTTTGAGTTTCTTTTTGTATATGGTGTGAGATAAAGTTCCAATTTTATTCTGCATGGGGATATCTAGTTTTCCCAGTATCCATTATTGAAAAGACTGTCCAATTTTTGGCACCTTTGTCAATCAACTGACTCTAAGAGATCTCAAAAGCAGGCCCTCCAGACTGCTTAAGAAATGAAAGCAGAAAAGAGCAGATAAGAAAATGATGCTTCTGGGTCAGGCATCCAGGAAGAGGAAGAGATCACCCAGAGACAGGCTCACCACTTCTTGAGGTAATCTTATGGCTCCAGTGCTAAAACAGAAGCAATTTTTTAAAAAGAATTATTTTATTGAGAAGAAGACTGAGTCTACCATGAGAGCTGAGATCTAGTGATTTCCGAGATAAGGCAATGAAGATGTTCTGCTGAAAATTTACCCTGGCACAAGAAAGGGCAGGCCAGAAGAAGACTGAGTTTGCCATGAGAGCTAAAATCTAGTGATTTCAGAAATAAGGCAATGAAGATGTTCTACTGAGAATTTACCCTACTCTGCTAGAGCCCCTGGAGAAAAATGCCAAAACGTTTGCAGACCACATCCTCCTGTGTGCCTCTGATCTTCTAGAAATTAGGAAGAAATGAATAACCCATCAGATGACTAGAAATCACCACAGGGGCACAAGAAATATGTGAAACCAAGAAAATACCTCACCCCCAAGGGAAAAGAATAACTCCTCTTCATCCACACACACAGTACAATGGAACTCACGGAAATGTCTAATAAAGAATTTAGAGCGTTCATAGTGACAAAACTAACAGAGATGGAAGAGAAGAGAGACAATGAACACCAGAAGAAAAAAGCCAATGAGTTCCAGGAGGTGAGGAAGTTCTTTTGAGAGCTGAAAGAGGAAATATACACCATAAAAAAGAATAAAAAAAGAACTGTTAGAGATGAAGGAAGCCAAAACCTCCTTTGAAAGTATTGGGGCGAGCAGTTGGCGTAATGGGTATATTGCTTGACTCCCATGTAGTCGACTGCGGTTGGAGTCCTGGATGTGGTGGCTTAAACTCATGCCAGGTGTGTGTGCATGTGTGCCCAAGATCCCAAGAGGTGAATGGAGGAGAAGTGATTATGGCATGCCACCCCCAGCCCCCGAATTTCTTGCTTTCTGTCTCTCTCTCTCTGTCTTTCTGGTGAGCACACGTGCCCTATAGCAAAAACCTCTAAAAAAAAAAAAGTATTAAAAACAGACTAGATCATACAGAAAACTGAATCTCAGATGTAGAAGACAGAATAACTGGACTTGTAAAATCCACCACAAAGATTGAGAAAATAGCCTCCAAGAATGAAAATAATATATAAGAAATACTAGATATCATTAAACGTCCAAACATCCAGATAATCGGTATCCCAGAAGGTGAACAGATTAATAAAGGCATTGATAATCTATTCCATGAAATCTTGGAAGAAAACTCCCCAAACCTAGAGAGGCATTCAAAGATCCAGACCCAAGAAATACAAAGGACCCCAAATAGGATCAACCCAAGAAGATCTTCTTTAAGACACATTATAGCCAGATTGACCAAAATCACTGTCAAGAGAGAAATATCAAGTTACCTACAAAGGATATCCCATCAGGCTAACAGCGGACCTCTCACCAGAAACAATGTGAACAAGGAAAGAATGGGAAAATATATTCAAAGTGTTCAGTGAAAATCAATTTCAACCAAGAATACTATATCCAGCAAGATTATCCTTCACATGGGAAGAGAAGACAAGAACATTCTCAGACAAACAAAACCTGAAAGAATTTACCAACACCAAACCAGCTCTCCATGAAGTTCTGAAGGGAGTGCTATCCCAGGAAAACTATAGTCAGACACATAGAAATAAGAGTTCTAAAACAGCTAAGAAAATGGCCAGCTTAATCGTAGGGACAAGTCAAGAGTTGAACTTTATCTTCTAGAATTTAAACGGAAAGATTGGACTACAACAGAAGACAAAGTACATGAGTTTGAACTGGTGGAATAGAATTTTATGACTTTTGATTAAAACTTTACTGACGTTCTATGCTTTGTTTTCCAGTGTTAAGGAGTTTTGTCTTCTCTTGAATTGTGGATAGGTCCATGTACCTACTATTTGAACAGAATCCTAACCGGTTTCCTGGCTTTATGTATTAAGCAAAGTTCTCAACATTTTTAAATTTTGATTTATTAAAGCTAAAACTGCCTTTCTTGAAATTAAAAAAATGTATTTAAAAAAATACCGATTTAGTAACCACAGTAAGGTATATAGCCTCAGCTATATGCTATTTTATAGTATATTCATTCTACCCACAGAGTTTCATGCCTCAAGTCAACTTTTGTTCACAGATATGTATATATCAGCTGAACTTACTATTGAAAGCATTTAGATTAAGATATTTTGTGAATCAATACAATGTGGGAAAGAACAAAGGAATGAAAAGCAACTGCAGATACCAGAGACAGGGTGGGAGGAGGATGGGAAATGGCAGAGGATGAGAAATATATATATATATGTATATGTATATTTCTATATGTGCGTGTATATACATATATATACATATACACATACATACACAAGAAACAAGAAACGGAAATTTACTTATTGATGATAACATGTATGATTAAGCCACTTTACAGTGTATTCTGGCTGGAAAAATCACATTTGGTATGCTGTGATGATGTTCAGTCAAAGTATGTAAAATAAATTAATTGATTAAGAAAGTGAAAAAAATGGGAACCAGCAGTTAGCGTAATGGCTATGTCGCTGGACTCCCACGTAGTCAACCGCGGTTCGTGTTCCGGACCCGGTGGCTTAAAACTCACGCCGGGCGCGTGGGCGTGCGTGCCCAAGATCCCGAGAGGAGAATGGAGGAGAAGGGATTGCGGCGTGACCATCCCCCCTGGGGGGTGATTTCTCGCTTTCTGTCTCTATGTCTCTCTCTGTCTGTCTGGCGAGCGCACGCACCCTATAGCAAAAACCTCTCCAAAAAAAAAAAAAGTGAAAAAAATAAACACAATGAAGTTTTAATTTTTTTTTTTTTGAGAGGTTTTTGCTATAAGGGCATGTGATACATGGACTCTCCCTGCCCTGAGCCTCTTGCAGGCACCCCCTCCCCCCGCCCCCCGCAGTTCCCTTTCCAGATTGTCCTTGGGGCCCAGCAGTCTCCTTTTCTGGTTGCTTTCAGAGGTTTTCCAATCTATCATCCTTCCCAGCCTGGCTCTTCTACCCCAAACAAAGGCTAAGGCAAGGCTGATCCAGACTCTCACACTCAGTCCAGCACTGAGATGGAGGAGGGGGAAAAGAAAAGATGGAAGAAAAGAAGACAGGGGACTCAGAAAAGAATCCTTGGCAACTGCACCCTGTCCTGCATCCAATGCCTTTGTGTGCTGTTATTGAGGCTGCTGCCCCTGTAGCCATTCAATGAGTTCCCCAATGACTTTATCCCACTCACCAGCATTCTTTTGCCTCAATGTGAGAAAGCAATTTGCACCCAGCCAGCAGGATTAACTAAAATAGATAGAGGTAGCTGCTTTCTCATCTCACTGACCCTTTCGTTCTAGAGGCCCCAGTAGGCTGTTTCTGATTGACAGTTAATCTGCCTTAGAGATGCCCAGTAAGTGAACACCTGGGAAAGCTATGGTCTGAGGACCAAATGCTTTTAAATCCTCCCTGGTGTGGCCTGCAACCCAGCTGTGTACAAAAGGGAGGGAGGCACTAGTCTTGTTTGCAATACCTGGCATGGATGTAAAGCACCTAGAGTACTGGCTTGTAGGACTCAGAACAACATCTGGAGCACTACTGTCTCCATGGGTTTCTCTCTAGGAATGGAAAGCTGGCTGAGAGAGTGGAGAAGCAGAGAGCTGGTGTCTTTTTCAGAGCTGAATTAGACTCTAATCATCGGTATCTTTTTTTCTTTTTCTTTTTCCATTTGTCAGTATCTCTTACCTACAAAATGGTCTCACTCAACCCCGGATTCACAGTGTAGTAAAAATCAAACAATGATGGGTAGAGCTCTCATAGCTCTATTACATGCTAGTTATCACTCTAAGTGCTTGACATACAATAACTTATTTCATCTGTACAACACCCTTAAGTATTATATTATCCCCATTTTTCAGAGGAAGAAATTGAGGCTCAGAGAGCATAATTTGCTCAAAGTCACTTAGCTAGTGAGTGACAGAGCTGGGATTTGAAGCCAAGTAATTCAGTCCCAGAATCTGCACCCTTACTACATGTCTTCAAAGAGCCTTGTGCAGTGTCTGACATCCATAAGGCACACATTTAAAGGAAATCATTATAACTGGTATCTGAGCCACTGATGGTGGTGTGATCTGGGAGCTGAGCTCTACAAAGGCTGATGCTCTGATAGTCCCATCCTCTCCTTTCCTTGGTCAGGCCCTTCCTGGCACTCCTGGTGTGCACCTCCATCCAGGCATCGAGAACTTCAGGGCCTAGGATACAACGCTCTGTTTGTTTCTTTGCCTCCCCTAATTGCCTGCCAGTGGCTCTTTCTTCCCAGTTAGCATAGTTCTTGATGGATAATGTGTGCTTCATGCTTACTTAAAAATTGCTTCTTTTTGGGGCCAGCAGATGGTATCATGATTAAGGGCACTGAACTCTCCCACATGGTCGACTGCCATTTGAGTCCCAGACCTGGTGGCTTGCTTTTTCACTTTCCCTCTTTCCTTCTCCTTCTCTGTCCCTCTCTGGTCAAATGAAAATATAAATAAATAAATAATTGGTTAATAAAATAATTCTTTTCTTTTTTACTTATTGTAAAACTTCACAAAACCCACAGTTAACGTAATGGCTATATCGCTGGACTCCCATGTAGTCCACCATGGTTCAAGTCCCGGACCCGGTGACTTAAATTCACGTAGGGTGCATGTGCGTGTGTGTCCAAGATCCTAAGAGGAGAATGGAGGAGAAGGGATTGCGACGTGGCCATCCCCCCGGGGGGTGATTTCTTGCTTTCTGTCTCTCTGTCTTTCTCTCTGGTGAGTGCACATGCCCTATAGCAAAAATTTCTAAAAAAAAAAAAAATTCTTATATATGTACAGATGGATACATGCATGTATGCTTCTCTTCATTTATACTCACTTTATAACAAAGAACTGTTTATAAAAATACATGCAATGAGGGTCAGCAGGTGATATGATGGTTAGGGCACTGGATCTCCACACACCTGACCATGGTTAGAGTCTTGGACCTGGAGGCTTGCTTTCTCAGGTTCCTTTTCTCTCTCTTTGCTGCTCTCTGGTCAAATTAAAAAAACAAACAGATAAAAAATAAAATAAACAAATAAATAATTCTTTAAATAGTTTTTTTTAAAAAAAAGTAAAAATTTAAAAACTCATGCAATGTCAAAGAATAAAACGAATAGCTTTGGAAACTGATGTGAAGGGAAAAGAGAAAGAGAATGAAACCAAGAGTAAGATTAGCATCTGTAAATGTATAATAAATTGTCCTGCCTAGCTGCTAACATGTACATAAGCTTGGCTCCATGAAGCTTAGCTGCCAAAGCAGAGTGAGCAGCAATCAACTGCAGCCAACATAGAGTCTATACAGTGGAAAAAATAGGACTTCATAGAAGAAATACTGCCTTGCCTTGATGTACTGAAACTTGGAAGGAAATCCTCCATGAATCCACCTAAAGATGACCTTGTGATAGTGGATGATAGAGGACTCCAGGGGCACCCTGACATCAGATATAACCATTGTTTCTCAAAAGGTTCTTCAGAGTGAGCCATCATTCAAGAATAACCATAATTGTCATTCTATACCATTCGTAATAGTAGAAATTGGAAACAGCTTAAATGTTTACCAAACACATCATGGTACAAATATCCAACCCAGTATACAGCTATTAAGGGAAAAGAGGGGCTTACTCTCTGTGGCTGATCGTGGAGCTGCAAGTCATGTGCCCACTGTAGTTCAAATTCCTGGCCTGAAACATGTCAGGTATGTGCCCAGGACCTGGCAAGCTGAAGGACTGGAGGAACAGAGTCTTGGCACAACCAGGCCCTATGGAGGGTGCATATCTCTTTCAAGTGCATGGACATGCTCTATCATGAAGAAGAAAGAGGAGGAAGAGGTAGGGGAAGAGAAAAGAATGGAAGGAGGAGGATGGGGGAGGAGAAGAAATGAGGGCAATTTAGGTACATGAAACAACTTTCAAATATGTTAAGGAGTGAAAAAAAGCAAGGGGGAGCCAGCAGGTGGTATGGGTGGTTAAGGTGCTGGGCTCCAGCATGGCTGACCACAGTTCAAGTCCTGGACCTGGTGGCTTGCTTTCTCACTTCCTCTCTCTCTCTCTGTCTCTCTCAGTGAGCGCTCATGCCCTATAGCATATTAAAATAATAATAATAAATAAAAACTAAATAAAAATTTTTGGAGAGGATTTTGCTATAGGGCATGTGCGCTTGCCAGAAAGACAGAGAGAGACAGAAAGACAGAAAGCGAGAAATCACCCCCCGGGGGGGATGGACGCATCTCCATCCTTTCTCTTCCATTCTCTTCTCGGGATCTTGGGCACACATGCACACGCGCCCAGTGTGAGTTGAAGGCACCAGGTCCAGGACTCAAACCGCGGTCAACTACATGGGAGTCCAGCGATGTAGTCATTACGCCATCTGCTGGTCCCAATAATTGTTTTTGTTTTTGAGAGGTTTTTGCTATAGGGCGCATATGCTCACCAGACAGACAGAGAGAGACAGAGAGACAGAAAGCAAGAAATCACCCCCCAGGGGGGATGGCCACACTGCAATCCCTTCTGCTCCATTCTCCTCTTGGGATCTTGGGCACGCACGCACACGCGCCCGGTGTGAGTTTAAGCCACCGGGTCCGGGACTCGAACCACGGTCGACTATGTGGGAGTTCAGCGACATAGCCATTACATTAACTGCTGGTCCCCAATAATTGTTTTTTCTTTTTTTAAAGCAAGGAGAAGAACACTATAGCTTGTTGTTATTTATAAATAATGAAAAGAGAGTCTATACATTTAAATGCTTGTATATACCTGTCAAAAGACAAAATCAAAACAAATTCAGTTTAAAGATACTAACTGGCTTTTATTTGCAATTCTAAAATTGAGCAATACTCATCCCATAAAATAGAATTAATGAGTGTTCTGATAAACCAGGCAGGGGAGGTTAGTCAGAAAAGGACTGAGGAAAGCAGAAAAAGAAAAAGTGGAGTATTGTTTTAGAGTTATTGTATTTTTCTTGTAAAGGTGAAAGTAGGGTCTTTTTTTTTTTTTTTTGAAGAGGTTTTTGCGGCACGTGCGCTCGCCAGACAGAGAGACAAACAGAAAGCGAGAAATCATCTCCCGGGGGGATGGCCACACCGCAATCCCTTCTCCTCCATTTTCCTCTCAGGATCTTGAACATGCACGCACACGTGCCCAGCGTGAGTTTAACCCATGGGGTCCAGGACACGAACCGCAGTCGACAACATGGGAGTCCAGCGACATAGCCATTACTAACTGCTGGTCCCAGGTTTTTTTTTTTTTTTTTTTTTAATATATATATATATATCATGTGGGCTAAAACTGGCTTATTTGGGAAGTTGATTATTATCTCTCATTCTTCTGAGTTCTCAGCGGGTCAGGTAAACAACTAAGTTTCTGCTTGGTGACTTTGGCATGACAGATTCTATTTCAGTTTGGTCTGTTAGGCCTAGTACAGGAGCTCAGTCCAAAACAATGGCTCCCTATACATTTTATTTAACATTCCCTAGATCAGTGGTCCCCAACCTTTTTGGCACCAGGGGCCAGTTTCATGGAAGATAATTTTCCCATGGATGGGGCAAGGGAGGATGGTTTTAAATGATTCAAGTGCATTACATTTACTGTGCATTTTATTTCTATTAGTATGACATTGTAATATATAATGAAATAATTATACAACTCACCATAATACAGTATTTGCAGTCACTCCTCAGCGCTAGCATCACTGCCTCAGCTCCACCTCAGATCATAAGGTATTAGATTCTCACAAGCAGCACGCAACCTAGCTCCCTTGTATACACAGTTCACAATAGGGCTCACAATACTTTTTTTTTTTTTTTTGCTATAGGATGCGTTCTTCGCCAGACCCGCAGTGAGATAAAGGTCTTAGTCTTTCACTCTTGATATGATGTTAGCTGTGGACTTTGCATTTATGGCTCTATTCATGTCGAGAACACCCTTTTATGCCCAAGTGTATGGCAAAAGGACATTTTTTTTTTTTTGAGAGGTTTTTTGCTACAGGCCTTGCACTCACCAGAGAGAGAGAGACAGAGGGACAGAAAGCCAGAAATCACCCGCCAGGAGGATGGCCACGCCACAATCCCTTCTCCTCCCCCCTCCTCTCAGGATCTTGGGCACGCACGCACACGTACCCGGCGTGAGTTTTAAGCCACTGGGTCCAGGACGCAAACCGCGGTCGAATACGTGGGAGTCCAGTGACATAGCCATTACGCTAAACTGCTGGTCCCAGGGCTCACAATTCTGTGAGAACTTAACATCACAGTTGATATGACAGGAGGTGGAGCTCAGGAGATGATGCAAGAGATGGGGAGTGGCTGTTAATGCAAATGAAGCTTTGCTCATTTGCCCACCGCTCACCTCTTGCTGTGTGCCCCAGTCCTGGCCCATGGCCTGAGGATTGGAGACCCCTGTCCTAAATCATTTCTGGAAGAAATCAGAACAAACTTCTGATTTCTGGGAAGAGGACCTAGATGGAGGAAAAAAGGATTATGGCATAACCACATCCCATTAGGAGGTGCTTTCTCCACTGCCTGCCCCATCTCTCTCTGGTAAGTGCATATGCCCTTTGGCAATTAAATAAAGTTCACAGAAACCTATGTTATGAAAAAACTATGCATGGATGTCAAATGTTTCTTGCACCAATATAAACTCATACTCACTTGTTATAATGTGTCTGAATAGGATCCAGTTAGAGGCATTAAATAGGATTAAACTTTAGTCTGAAAAAAATCTCCTATCACAGGGCCAGCAGGTAAGCATGGTGGTTAAGGCACTTGACTCCCACATGGACAAGCATGGTTTGAATTCCAGACCTGGCAGCTTACTTTCCTACTTCCTCTCTCTCTCTCATCTCTCTCTGATGAGCACATGTGCCCTATAGCAAGTTAAAATGATAATAATAAATAAAATTACTTTTTAAAAAGCTCCTATCATAAGAATATGAATTCAAAGATTGAAGTGAAACCAAACATCATATTTACAGTGAAATATAAGTGGAAGAATGGTGAAGTCATTGGTGCTGTACAAAAAGGTAAAGGATATATTACTCCAAAGAAATCAGTACTTTATAAATTATATAAATTCTTATGCTTATAAAATTTATAAAATATTTATAAAACTTTATAAAATATATAAACTCATTTTTAAAAAGGATAAAACGGGAACTGGTAGGTGGTATGGTGATTAAGCTGCTGAACTCCCATATGGGTGACTGCGCTTTTGCTCCCAGACCTGGCAGTTTACTTTCTCACTGTCTCTCTCTGGTGAGCGCACATGCCCTACAGCAAATTTTAAAATAATAAAAAATAAATTATTCTTAAAAAATAAAGGTGGGGCCCAGCAGATGGCAAAATAGTTACGTTGTTAGACTGCGACGTGGCCAACCACGATTTGAGTCCCAGAACTAGTGGCTTAAAACTTAGGCTGGGCGGGTGTGTGTGCATGCCCAAGATCCTTAGAGGAGAATGGAGAAGAAGGGAATGCAGTGTGGCCATCTCCTCTGGGGGGGATGATTTTTCATTTTTCTTCTCACCGTGTCTGTCTGTCTCTCTCTTTTTGGCAGAGTACATACCCTGAGGCAAAAAAACCCGTAAAAAATAATAATAATAAAAACAAAGTATGAGATGATGTTGAAGATGACTCCCATAGTGACAGATCATTTACCACTGTAATAACTTTTTATTTTTTTTGCTGTAAGGTACATGCGCTTGCTATAGAGAGACAGAGAAAGAGAGAAAGAAACACCCCTCCCAGGGGGATGGCCATGCCACAATCCCTTCTGCTCCATATTCTTGGGATTTTTGAGCATGCATACACATGAATCTGGTGTGTTTTTCAAGCTGCCAGGGTTAGGACTTGAATAGTGGTTTGCCTATGTAGGATTGGCTCCCTTAACCACTGCACTATGGGACCAGCCCTCTTGTTTTCTAATCTTAAAAACAAACAAATAGGGACCAGCAGTTAGCATAATGGCTATGTCATTGGACTCCCATGTAGTCGACTGCGGTTCGAGTCCTGGACCCGGTGGCTTAAACTCACGCCTGGTGCATGTGGGTGCGTGTCCAAGATCCCGAGAGGAGAATGGAGGAGAAGGGATTGCGGTGTGGCCATCTCACCTGGGGGGTGATTTCTCGCTTTCTGTCTCTCTGTCTCTCTGGCGAGCACATGCGCCCTATAGCAAAAACCTCTTCAAAAACAAAAAACAAAACAAACAAACAAACAAAAGACTGGGGACTGGCAGGTGGTGTGATGGTTGAGGTGTTGGATTCCCACATGGTAGACTGCGGTTCAAGTCTGGAACCTGAGAGCTTGCGTTCTCACTTTCCCTCTCTCTGGTCAAAATAAGAAAATACATAATCATGAATTTAAATGAAATAATTCTTTTTTTTTTTTTTTTGAGAGGATTTTGCTATAGGGCATGTGTGCTCGCCAGAAAGACAGAGATAGAGAGGGAGAAATCACCCCACAGGAGGGATGGCCAAGTCCCAATCCCTTCTCTTCCATTCTTCTCTTGGGATCTTGGGCATGCACGCACACGCGCTTGGCATGAGTTTAAGCCACCAGGTTCAGGACTCGAACCACGGCTGGCTACATGGGAGTCCAGTGACATAGCCATTATGCCAACTGCTGGTCCCAGTGAAATAGTTCTTAAAAAATCTTTAAATCTGCCCTGACTCAATAAATACTCTGAAATGAATTAGTAATAAATGTGTGGTTCTAGGGATTCCAAGAAAGCCTGCCTCTCCCCTCCCACCTTCCATCTCTGTAACTCACTGCCTGAGTTCTAAAATTCTTCAGGGGAGCTTCATTTTTCGGCTTCATTCTCATGGATGTAAAAAAAAAAGATAAAATTCCCTCCCCCTAGAGAGTAACAGCCTTCTGTCCTCTGTTAGCCACATGGGCCTTTGTATGAATGCAAATGTGAAGGAAACTGTGAGTATGGAGAAGGGCTGGTTTCCAATCAGGTAATCAGAGGCAAAGGCCTGGGGTGGGGGATAAGGTAAATACACGCTGCAGGGTGAGGAGAGAGGGGAAGCACAGACAGGCACCTGGAGGGGTGAGTGAGTGGGTGACCCTGTGAGGCAGTGGTGGGAACTGGGCTAGCATGTCATGGTTTGTCTATGGCCATCCATTCTTACTTTCCACTGCCAGTGACATGAGAGCAAAAACTGGCAGCTTCCCAGGTCATGGAGGCAGCAGAAAAAATGAGTGAGATCAAATGAATAAGCAGTGACAAAGGTCCCAGACTAGCCCTGAAGAAAACTCCCCAGTGGCACCTCAGAGTGACCAACCTGGCTTGTAATGACAGAAGCCTCTGGACAACCTCCCCATCTGTGGGCAGAACTATCTCCCCTCTCCTACCCTCTCACTGACCCCATTGTGCTGGCTTCCCATGAAGGAAGGGTTCAGGCCCTTGATTTTACGCCCTAGGCGAAGAAGCTCGGTTTGGTTTGGTTTGGGTTTCGAGGCATAATGATAAAGAGCCAACACATCATTTCAGGGCTGACACGATACTCCAAACACCCCTGACCTGCCTCCCTCAGCAACACAGTAGCTGCCCCAGCTGTGTCATTGGCTCAACAGTTGCACCTCACACCCACACCTACACCAATGCCCTCCTCTAAAGGCTTGCTCTTAGCTGAGGAGATGCCTAAGAGCTTGTGGCCACCACTTAGGGTCAAGACTGGGCTACCAAAGAGGTTAACAGACCAGCCTCTTGCTTTTAGGGGAGCCATCTCTGTCAGTTGACAGAGCTACAAAGCTCCCTAGGGTGTCAGGCTGGAGCTGACTTTTCCAAAACCACATCTTTCTTAGCACCTTCCCCTTACAGGTCTCTCTGAGAGCCTCCTTCAATGAACTCCTTGCACGAGGATCCCCAGCTCAGGTTCTGCTTTTTAAAATTATTTACGTAATTTTATTATTATTATTTTAATTTGTCACAGAACATGTGTGTACATGAGAGAGAGAAAGCAAGAAAACAAGCTGCCAGGTCTAGGACTCAAAGTCAAACCATAGTTGGCCATGTGGGAGTCTTGTGCCTTGACCACGCCACCTGCTGGCCCTCATGTTCTGCTTTATGGTCCTGACCATGGTACCCTCTTCTGCTTGCTTGCTTTATAAAATCATGGGCTCAAACAGCCCCTCCAGGTAGGAGTTAGGCCCCTTTCTCAGGTGTCAGCTCTACCCGGAGGCTCTCCAAACACACGTCCCTTCCTTACTGGACTGCAATGGCCACCATGCCACGTGCATGGAGGGCTGGAGTATGCATGCGAAGCCAGATGCTATTGATTCAGCATCTCCACTCTGTCCATGTCACATCTGCAGAGTGACACCCGTGAGAAAACCAGCTTGTTGGGGTCAACAGGTCAAAGCCAGCATCCCAGCTGTATTTATTCCCCAGGGCTGCCCTCACAAAGCACCATAAACTGGGCCACTTAAAACAACAGAAATGTATTGTCCTGCAGGTCCTGGAGGTTGTAGTGTAGCAATATGTGGTACAGGTGTGGGCAGTGTCATGATCCTTCTGATACCTGTGGGAAGAAGTTCTACTGAACTCTTCCAGCTTCTGGTATTTGCCAGCAATGCTGACTTCTCTCAGCCAGTAGAAGTCTCACTCCATTCTGCTTCCATTGTCATAGGCCTTCTACGCCTGCATGTCTCTTCTCTTCCTCTAAAGACACCAGTCACATTTCAAGTGTCCAACCTACTCCAATATGACTATGTCCTAACTAATTGTATTTGCAATGACCCTACTTCCAAACAAGGTCACATTCTAAGATATTTAGTAAATAATTGACTTGGACAATTCAGCCCGTAACACCGTCTCTGCCATTTGTTAGCTGTGAGATGCTCTAAGTCTCATAGCCTTTCTTTGCCCCATGCCTTCAGCTATAGGAATGAGAATACCAGGATGTGGTTGGAGAGAGGAACAAAAAATGTGGTCTACACATTTTCCACCATAGTGCCTAGAACATGAAGGTAGACGTGGGATGCCCCCGGCAGCATTCTCTTGAGTACCAAGGTATATAATTACAGTCCCTGTGGACCCCCTTCCAATCAATCAGCCTTGGCACTGGCTGCTCTGAAGGAGAACTTAGATCTCTCCTAGAGTCTATTTGTATTAATAAAAGGTTACAGGAGCCTTTCAAAAAGTCAGGCTTAGGATTAATTATTTAAGTGCCACTGCCTGTGATGACACTATGAACAACAGGAGTGCTAAGTGTATTGGGTGGGACAACCTGGGTGAGTCGAACACACACAACAAAGAGGCTCAATGCACAGACTTTTCTGGTCTCACAATGACTTTGCACTCATGCAAATCAATCTTTTAAAGGCAATATCCTGTTGCCAGGACGGAGCTGTCTCCCTTCTTCTTGTCCTCCTACGGCTATATGTGCCCCACTCCCTGTTGGCTCTGACAAAGGGCTGAGTGTTCAGAGCTCCTCTTAATTGAAGCTATGACAGGTCCTTTTGCTGACATATCCTGGCATCTGTCTGCCTTACTCACAGCAGCACAGCATCAACCTAAAATTGTCAGTCGTTTGCAGAATAATTGGTTCTCTCCCTGATGTAAGTCTTTTTTTTTTTCTTTTTTTTTTTGGAGAGGTTTTTCTCTATAGGGCGCGTGCGCTTGCCAGCCAGACAGAGACAGAGAGACAGAAAGCGAGAAATCACCCCCCAGGGGGGATGGTCACGCCGCAATCCCTTCTCCTCCATTCTCCTCTACGGGATCTTGGGCACCCACGCACACGTGCTCAGCGTGAGTTTTCAGCCACCGGGTCCAGGACACGAACCACGGTCGACTACGTGGGAGTTCAGCAACATAGCCATTACGCTAAATGCTGGGTCCCCCTGATGCAAGTCTTCAAGCTTGCATTGATTTTCTTTATTCTAAGATGTGTATAGGTCACTTTAATAGGCCATCTCCATCCCTGCCCCCACCCCAAGCTCACCAAAACAAAAGCAATGGAAAGACCACCTTGAACTTAGAGGACTCTAGCCTCCTCACCTTGCTGAAGCTTCTCATCATCATCAGTGCTTCTCAAATTCTAAGGTGCAAATTACTTGGGATCTTGTTTAATGCAAAGTAAATTCTGTAGATGTGGGTGAGGCCTGAGATTCTGCTGACGAGCTCCATGAACTGCAGAAAATATTGGGCCCACAGATCATACTTAAAGTTTATTTTATATAGGGAACCAACAGTTAGCGTAATGGCTATGTTGCTGGACTCCCACGTAGTTGACTGCGGTTCGCATCCTGGACCTGGTGGCTTAAAACTCACGCCGGGCGCGTGTGCGTGTGTGCCCAAGATCCCGAGAGGAGAATGGAGGAGAAGGGATTGCGGCGTGACCATCCCCCCTGGGGGGTGATTTCTCACTTTCTGTCTCTATGTCTCTCTCTGTCTGGCGAGCGCACACGCCCTATAGCAAAAAAAATCTCTCTCAAAAAAAAGGTTTTTATTTATATGTTTTGTGATAAAAAGAGAATATGTGTACATATGAGAGAGAGGGAGAAAGTACTCTCAACAGGATCTTGTCACACCTTGAACCCCTTTCCTAGTCCTCCAGTTACCCAGATCCTGGGTGCCTGTGCATGCCCAGCATGTTTTTCAGGTTAACCAATACTCAAACCGCAGTTTCCATATGGCTTCCAGCACTGCAGGGTGCTAGCGATACTACTGTGTCATGGCAGCTGGCTAATATTTACCTCATTTTTTTCAGGGCAGAGAGAGTGAGAGAGAACAGCACATGAGGGAGAGATAGGTATCCATGATAGGGTTGCGTCATGCTGCAATTCCCTCCCGCAGCCTTACTGCCAGCCAGGATCACAAGCACTCAGTGTGTTTTAGGTTGATTCGAGACTAAAACCCCAATTGGCTATGTGGTTCCAGTATTGCTGAGGGTGCACCATCACCTGTACCACCGCAACTGGGCCCACAAACAACACTCTTTTTTTTTTTTTTAACAGTTATTTATTTATTTATCTATTTGTTGTAATTTTCAAGCTGACGGTCCGGGACTCAAACTGCAGTCTGCCATTTGGGAATCCAGCATCTCAACCACCATGCCACCTGCTGACCCAAGATGACTTTTGTATAGCAACACCTACATGATCCCTTTCTTTAAAGCCAGGAAAATGACAGGTAACGCTATCAAGGCTTGCTCTGTGTGCTACAGAAGCAGGAGGGAGAGTGCACATAACTGCCTGGAGGAGTATATTAGACCACCATTGTGTTACCTACAGTAATACCCCAGATGGAATGTATTTTTAAAAAATGGTTTACTCACATTTCTAGCAGCTGGAAAGCAGAAAGGTATGAGGCTGGCCCCAGGGTGGCTACATCAGATCATGGTGCAGCCTCGTGGTTATGAGACAAGAGGGGAATGATGCCAGGAACATTCCAAACACCTAAAACCTGACACAGAAAAGTGGCTGAGAGACAGGATCCGAACCAGTTGGAACCAAGATGGCACCCGGAGACACCACTGCCTGCTGACCCATGGAGCCCATGAGACCCTCCGCTGCAAGCTAGGTGACACACCCATTTGCCTCGTGGCAGTTTGACAAGGGCTGGAACTACTCTAATAAGACCAGAAAATGAGAGGGGCAGTGGTTCCAGGAGAATCACTGCTTCTTTCCCAGAAGCGTCATGACTAACGGTCCTGTACTTAGCCCGGTGCAAGGCAAGCCACGGGAGCCAGACACCGGCCCAAGGTCGGCCGCTCCGCCAGGCCCGCGGGGAAGCCTTTCCGGCCTTCCTTTGGGGTAACGGTTCTCCGCTGCCTCTGGAAGGAAGGAAGGAAGGAAACTGTCTCCCCGTCCCCTCACAGGGGCCGAGCAGCAGGGCGCTCCATGCACTGTCCTTCATCAACCCACTTTCACTCGCGCGCAGAGGCCTGCTCTTGACTTTTCTGTGTGAAGCCAAGGTCCCTCACACCCTGACAGAGACTCCACCATGGGTCGAGTCTCCCGGCAACAGGAGACAGAGCTCGCATGGCCTACCATGGTTCAAATCCTGGCTCTGGCAACTTGGGAGACAGGCGGGGCGCATATGCGGCGTCCAACATCCTGACAGGATGGAGAAATGGAGGAGCTTGCGCTGAGACCACGCCCCACTGGAAAGAGTTTCCTTCCCTTCTCTTTCTGGTGAGTATATACACCCTCTCGCAAATTCGAAAAAAAGAACAAAGTAGAAAGGATGATGGGTGTGGGCAGTGACAGGAAGAGGGCGGCGGCAGCCAAACTCCCTGTACAACACACTCTCGCGAGAACTCACCCGCCTCCTGAGACCAGCTCTCGCTGCGCCTGAGAGACATCACTAATGAGGACGCCGCTGCCCCATCCAATCACCATCCACTGGCCCACTCACACCAGCAGTGCCATTACACTGGGACCAAATGCCAGAACACGAGCTTTAGGGGACCGAGCATTAGCCACACTATAGGAGGGAGTTAATGAAGACCTCCTGGCAGTCAGGTGGCGTGTTGACTGGGTAACTGGCTCCTACGTGGCCCACTCCACGGTTTGAGTCCCCGACTAGGAGGCCTGAATAGCATGCCAGCAGCGCTTATGTATGCATGCCCAAAATCTGTAATAATTTAAGGCCGTGCATTTTGCTTGAAGTATGACTTTCATTGAATCTCACAAGTTTTGATATGAGGCATGTTCATTATCTTTAATTCCAAATAATTTCAATATCCATGATTTTTTTTTAACTCATGAGATTTTTGGTTTTTGTTTGTTTGTTTTAAGTTTGAGACACAGCAATAGAGCACCGCAACCGGGTCTTGATGCTGCCATCCACCCCCAGCCTCAGCGAGCTCTGGACTATGGCACACTCATGCCCAGTATACTCAGGGAGGTCTCCAGAAACAAGCCCAGAACCTTCTCTTGTGTGTCAGCCTTGCAGAGCATCGTGTTTGACCTCTGTACTGCTATCCAGCTCTCCGTGACTTTTTTTTTCTAAAAGAGATTTTTGCGGGAACCAGCAGTTAGCATAATGGCTATGTTGCTGGACTCCCACGTAGTCAACCGTGGTTCGCGTCCCGGACCCGGTGGCTTAAAACTCACGCCGGGCGCGTGTGCGTGCGTGCCCAAGATCCTGGGAGGAGAATGGAGGAGAAGGGATTGTGGCGTGACTATCCCCCGTGGGGGGTGATTTCTCGCTTTCTGCCTCTATGTCTCTCTCTCTCTGTCTGGTGAGCGCACGCGACCTATAGCGAAAATCTCTGCAAAAAAGAAAAAAAAAAAAGAGGTTTTCGCTATAGGGTGAATGTGCTTGCCGGAGAGACAGGGAGAGACATAAAGTGAGAAATCAACCCCCCGGAGGTGGCCACACCACAATCCCTTTTCTTCTGTTCTTCTCTCAGGATTTTGGGCATGCATGCACACACACTTGGCATGAGTTTCCAGCTGCCAAGCCTGGGACTCAAATTGCCATTGACCACCATGTGGGTGACCAGTGATGTAACTATTATGCCATCTGCTGGTCCCTCTCCATGAGTTATTGAGAGAAGTGTTTTTAAAGTTTAGGGAGCCAGATCCCACATGGCTGACTGTGGTTTGAATCTTGACTCCAGTGACTTGAGGAACACTCCAGGCACATGTACACGTGTACTCAGCGTCCCCATCTCTCTCTGGAGGTCCATGGAGCCTACATTAACATTAGGCACTACTAGTTGCACCACATTATATTTTTTTCCCTTTCTTTCTTTTAGGTTTTTGCCATAATGTGTGTGTGCTTGCTGGAGAGAGACAGAGACAGAGAGAAAGTGAGAAATCATCCCCGAGGGGGAATGGCCATGCTGCAATCCCTTCTCTCAAGGCTTTTGGCCATATATGCCCCGGTACCTGGCATGTTTTTCAAGCTGCCTTGTCTGAGACAAACAGCTCAGTTGACCATCTGGGATCCAGCTACCTCAGTCATTGCACCACCGTTTAGCCCCTGCTCAGCCCCTTTAAGGGAGAGGAATGGTAAAGACATGGAAAAAAGTGAATCACTTAAATCTAAAATTGCCAGTGTCTAGGTGAGAAATAATCATAAGAGAAGAAGCCAATGTGCCATTCTGAGTTAAATGTTTTTCTTTTAGTTTTGTCAGGGATCACGTGGACTCACTAGAGGGAGAGAAAGAGAGAGAGAAAAAGCACTCCCATAGGGATGGTCACACTACAATCCCTTCTCCACCTCCCTCTCCTTTTGGGATTTCGGGTATGCATCCTTTTGGGATTTCGGGTATGCACACACATGTACCCGGCATGTTTCTCAAATTTTGAGTTTGGAACTTGAACTGCACAGTCAGCCATGTAGGCTCCAGTTTCTTAACCACTATACCATGGAATGACCCTGAGCTAGATGGCTTTTAAGCTAAAGTATACTCTTAAATTCTTTTGAAGAAAGAGAAACACTGCTTTTCTAAAAACAAGTGCTGTTTTTGTAATTTGGAAAACAGAATAGTCAGATGTTTAAACCTCGAAATTCTTCCTTCTCCAGCTGAAATAGCCTCACCAAATAAACATGCAAGTATTTGTCAGAAACAAGGCAATTATTTTGAAAATCAATTAAATTATTTAATATCCTTTGAAATAAGCATTTCAAAGAAAAGTCTAGAAATAGTCAGAAGTCATGGGTATTGAACTGCTTATTAGTTAAATCAGGCTCATTGTTTTTCTGTTCTGCTAAAGCCTAGACTTTTTGCTTTTCTGATCATTACCCATGGCTTTCAAGTGAGACCCCACTGGTCTTGGTTGCTCATACTCTTCTGAGTGACATTCTCTCCCACTTTAATGGCCTAAAAGCATAATGAGGTGAATGAATCATAAGTTATAATGATAAAATAATCCAGGCAGAAAAAACTGGACTCATTATTATGAAGAGGTAACATTCTGAAGAGGAAAGGAAATCACTGAAGATTGAGGAGAAAAACATAATAACCAATATTTATGTGTACTGCTTACAATATGCGAGGCACTATTTTAGGCACTTACATGTATTCACTCATTTAACACTAGTAAAAACATTTAATGCGGGGCTGACAGGTGGTGTGGTGGTTAAGGCGCTGGACTCCCACATGACTGACCATGGTTAAAGTCCCAGACCTGGAGGTTTGCTTTCTCACTTTCCCCCTCTCTCTCTGGTCAAATTAAACTAATAATAAATTAAATTAAATAAAAAACAATTAACTGATGAGGAAACTGAGGCACAGAGAGGTTCCTTCTTTTCTTCACAGACTTAAGATCACACAGCTGGGAAGTGATCCGGTCGGTATTCAAATGAGGCAGTCAGGATTAAAGTCTAGATTATGGAGTCCTTTTAAGGAAAGGGAATGGCAAAGGCATGGAAAGAATGAAACGCATAAAAAGAAAAGGATACTAATACTTCTATACGCACGTGGACCAGTGTATTTGCTTCAGGGCTGCTACAATAAATATCCATAACCTGGGCAGCTTAAAACATCAGAAATTTACTCTCTCAGTTTTGGAGCCCAGAAGCCTGAAATCTAGGTGTCAGCAGGGCCATGCTGCTCCTGATGGCTCCAGAGGAGATTCCTTTCTGGCCTATTCTAGCCATCTTCTGGTGACTTCAGCATGCTTTGACTTGTGGCTGCAACCCTCCCATGTCTCTGGCTTACATGACCTTCTGGCACTGTGAGCCTCTCCTCTGTGTAACTCTTTTTTACTTATTTTATTAATTTATTTATTTTTGAGAGATTTTTGCTATGGGCGCAGGCGTTTGCCCGAAGACAGAGTTAAAAAGCAAGTAATCACCCCACCCCCACCCTGGGGCGGGGATGGCCACTCTGCAATCCCTTCTCTTCCATTCTCCTCTTGGGCTTTTAGCCACAAGCACATGCACATGTGCCCGGCATGAATTCCAAGCCACTGGGTCCAGGACACCAGTTGTGGTCGTTCACCTGGGAGTCCAGAGCCTTAACCCCTACACTCTTTGGCCCCTATTCTTAATTTTTAAAAAGTTTTTTGCCAAAGGGTGTGTGCATTCACTGGAGAGAGACAGACAGAGACAGTGAGAGGGAAAGTGAGAAACTAACCCCCAGGAAGGATGATCACACTGCAATCCCTTTTTTTGGTGGGGGGAAAGGTTTATTTTTGTTTTGTTTTTGCTACAGGGCGCGTGCGCTCACCAGAAAAAGACAGACAGAGAGACAGAAAGTGAGAAATCACCCCCCAGGGGGGATGGCTATGCCGCAATCCCATCCCTTCTCCTCCATTCTCCTCTTGAGATCTTGGGCAGGGCATGCACATGTGCCCAGCATGAATTTAAGCCTCCAGGTCCAGGACTCAAACCACGGTAGACTGCATGGGAGTCCAGTGATAGCCATTACGCTAACTGCTGGTCCCTGCATTCCCTTCTCCATTCTCCTCTTGGGATTTTGTACAGGCACATATACATGCCCAGTGTGCTTTTTTTCAAGCCAGGGGGTTGAGAATTTGAACTGTAGTTTGCCATGTAGAAGTCTAGCACCTTAACCACCATGCCACCTGCAGGCCCCACATAGTTAATTTTCTTTCATAAGAGAGACAGAGAACATGTACAGGTGTGCACAGAGTATGGGGTCATGCCTCAATCTTCTTCCCCCAGCCCTCCAGCCAGTCAGGATGTTGGGTGTGTGTGCCTGGCATATTTCAGGTCTGCTTGAGATCTAGACCCGCAGTTGGCCATGAGGCTTCCAGCACTGCAGTTCAGTGTGTTACGACCTGTGCCGCCATGGTTGGATCTACTGCAGGGTTCTGAGGAAACAAATTTGGAGGCAGGCAGAAGACCAGGAAGCTATTTAAAAAGATGACCTTTGAGCTATATTGGGATGGTCAGACGAAGTTATCCAAGTGGGAAATGGATGGAAGAGAATCCTGGGCAAGGGAACAGGTGTGAAACAGGGCAGCGAAGCAGTGACCTTGCAGGCTAGAATGGCTATATTCCCATTTGGCTCTACTCTAGCCACTTCATAGCCACGTGCTGTGTCTGTGTCCCACTGAATCAGGGGCAACAGGCAGAGACCGTGTCTACTCTTGTCTACATGTTTGTGTCCATCCACGTGCACAGGTGGAAATCCTGATCCTCAGTGCGATGGTATTGCAAGATGCGGCCTCTTGTAGATGATTAGGTTTGTAGGGTAAAGTCCTCAGGAATAGGATTCCTGCCTCGTAAGAACAGGCCAGGGAGCTAGCTCGGTCTTTCTGCCATGGATATAGTGAGAGATGGGCAGTCTGCCACCTAGAAGGCCCTCGCCAGAACCTGATCATGCTGTGGCACTTTGTTATGGTGGTCTGAACTAGGACGATGTCCCTAGCACATGTCTGCCATGTAGTCAGGATACTTCATAAATGCTGATCAAATAGCAAGTTCAGATTTGGTCATGATCCAAGCTTCTGCCAACCTTTTGGCAAATCCATGCAATTCACAAGTAGGACTAGACAAGAGAAAGGGAGACAAATATCCACAACTACTCATTCTTTATTGTCGGGGAGAGGGGAGGAAGGGTCAGCAAGTAACACCACCAGTAAAGAAAAAAACCTTAATATATTTTTCGCAAATGTTGATGTATAATATGTGTTCACGTTCATCTGAAAACTCATTCAATAAATGTTTTTTGAACAAATGAATAGCCAAATCCCACTTCCATTGTGAGCAGGACTGTGTTCAGTGCGGTAGGATCATTTTGGCCCAAGGGTATTGAAACAATCTTCAGCCAGGTGGGGTGGCTCCCGCCTATAGTCCCACCTGCTCAGGAGGCTGAGGCAGGAGGATCTCAGTTTGAGGATGGCCTGGACAACATGGCAAGACCCTGTCTCTAATAGTCACACACACAAAAAATCATACAATTCTCCACATAGTATCTTCTTAGTTTTACACCTAATGCTGTAAAAGAATGAAAGACAGAGTTCATCTGGGGGCAGGAACCAGTTCTCACTTATCTCATCCATGGCCCCAGGCATTCTGAATCACAGTGAAGAAGAGAAATCAAGTCAGTACTATGCCTGCCTTTCCACACCGATGGCCAGTGGAGGCAGCAGTTTCTATAGCGACCAGCCTGGCTTTGAGGGAGCATAACATACCACATGGTCATCTCCCTAAAAAGACCATGTTACTCATAAGAGACAAGATCTCTGTGGAAATCAAGATGTTTTCCTTGGAACTCATAATTACAAAAGAGACACTCAATAGTGTGAATGTAACAGGAGTGAATAAAATAAAAATAATAGGTCTGCTTCCCTCAAATGGAAGTAAACAGGCTAGTCCATTATGAGAGCTGACAGGAAACACAGAGCCTGAGGCTGCAGTGATCTGCTCACTGTGATGCACTGTCAGCTACTGTGCTTCCAGGAGGCACGCGGAGGAGGCAGGGTGGCATGTTAGAGAACGAAGAAACAAAACCCTTTCACATGGGGAATCAGAGCAATGACTTTACACTACACTACCTAAAAATAAGAATGACATGGCAATATCAGATCTTTCATTTTTGAAATTTTTTTGCTATAGAGTATGTGCACTTACTAGAGATGGAGACAGAGAGGGAAAGAAAGTACCTTCGTGAAGGGTGAGTGGCCACACTATAATCCCTTCTCCTCCCTTTCCTTGAGATTTTGGGCACCACATGTATACACACATACCTGGCATGTTTCTTTTCTTTCTTTTTTTTTCTTCTCTTCTCTTTTCTTTTCTGCCTTCCTTTACTTTATTTTAAAACAGGTCACAACACTAAGCTTTTGATCCCTTCTGCCCCTGTGCAAACTGCAAATGCTTGCCTGGTATGTTTCTCAAGCTGCCAGGTCTGGTACTCAAACCATGCATTGGCCATGTGGGATCCAGGCACCTTAACATCCACGCCATCTGCTGGCCCAGCAATATCATATAATTTCTACTTTTTATTTCAATTACCAGAAGGTGTGTGCACTTGCCAGAGAGAGACAGAGAGAGATAGAGGGAGAAAGCCCCCCCACCATCGCCTTGTGGTATGATCACATTGCAATCCCTTCACTTCCATCTTTCTCTGTCCTACAGAAATTTAGGGCACACTTGTACTTGTGCCTGACATGTTTTCCAAGCTGCCTGGGCCAGGATTCAAACATTAGCTGGACATATGAGATCTGGGCTCCATTAGGCAACAGGGCTGGCTCACCATATTATTTCTATTATATATATATATATTTTTTTTTTGAGACATTGCAATCCCTTCACTTCCATCTTTCTCTGTCCTACAGAAATTTAGGGCACACTTGTACTTGTGCCTGACATGTTTTCCAAGCTGCCTGGGCCAGGATTCAAACATTAGCTGGACATATGAGATCTGGGCTCCATTAGGCAACAGGGCTGGCTCACCATATTATTTCTATTATATATATATATATTTTTTTTTTGAGAAGAGGTTTTCTATCATATTCTTTTTTATTTTTTAATAATTATTTTTTTATTTATTCATTTATTTATATTTTTAATGTGACCAGAGAGAGACAGAGGGTGAGAGTGAGAGAGAGAGGAAGTGAGAAAGCAAGCCACCAGATTCAGGGCCACCAGATTCAGGAGTTGAACCCTGGTCAGCCATGTGGGAGTGGCCAGCGCCTTAACCACCACGTCACCTGCTGGCCCCCTATCATATTCTTTAAAAAATTTTTTTTTAATTTTTTGTTTTCATTTTATTTATTTATTTATTCAATTTGACCAGAGACAGAGAGAGAGAGAGAGAGAGAGAGAGGGAAAGTGAGTGAGCAGGCCACCAGGTCCAGGACTCGAACTGTGGTTGGTCATGTGGGAATGCAACACTTTTTTTTTTTTTTGGTTTTCCTTATGGGG
>NW_006159782.1:2042811-2064746 GCF_000334495.1 Tupaia belangeri chinensis | reverse complement strand
CAAGAAATCACCCCCTAGGGGGGATGGTCACGCCGCAATCCCTTCTCCTCCATTCTCCTCTCGGGATCTTGGGCACCCACGCACATGCGCCCGGCATGAGTTTTAAGCCACCGGGTCCGGGACGCGAACTGCGGTCAACTACGTGGGAGTCCAGCGACATAGCCCTTGTGCTGGTTCCCAGGGAGTGCAACACTTTAACCACTGTGCCACTTGCCGGCCCCTGTACCATACTTCCTTGCATATTACTGAATTGAATCTAATCCTCTAACATATTTCTGATATATTATATAAAATGCCCACTCTGCAGAAGAAAAACACAAGTTGGAACCAGCAGATGGCTTAATAGCTATGTTGCTGGACTCCCATGTAATCAACCGTGATTTGATTAATGGAGAGAGGCAAAGTTTAACCGGTGGCTTAAACTCACAACGGGTGTGTGTGCATGCGTGCTCAAGATCCCGAGAGGAGAATGGAGAAGAGATTGTGGCGTGGCCATCCCCCCTGCCAGGTGATTTCTTGCTTTTTGTCTCTCTGTCTGTCTTTCTGGTGAGCGCACGCGCCCTATAGTAAAAACCTCTCCAGAAAAGAAGAAAAACAAACTTCAAAGATGTGACATCGCTTGCCCAAAGTCACCCAATTAATGAAAGAACTAAGGAAGTAATGAGGACTCAAACCCAGGTCTACTGACCCTATATTCAATGAGCTTTCTATTGCACTCAATGACAATTTTAAAAATAACTCACTTTCCTGTCTGAATCCTTGGGAGAGCAACTTAGAGGACAGTTTTCTAGTAGGCAAAGATCATGGAAGTAATGATAGTGCTCACATGGGGCCGCAGGAGAGGCTCTTACTAACCTGTGCCTCAGAGCCCCAGGAAAGCTCTGTGGAGTATTTATCAAGAGGAATCAGGCTTTTGGCATTTTCCAAAGGTAAAAAATTAATGATATGCTATGTTTATGAGAGCTTCCCCAATCTATGCTCTTTCTCTTCTGAATTAAATTAAACTCTTAATATTCATCCTGAGGCAACGCATTTGTTACTAAGTAAAATAAAGGGACACTGTCAAAGGCATAAAGCTGTTAAATTACAGTGGAGGCATACAAAATAAAATTACAGTCTCTGCAACCTTTCCATAGGACCTCTGCCCATAGCTGAGAAAAATAGTTAACACTGACATAGCACTTACATAAGCCAGGCCTTGGATCATGCGCATGTTTTAACTCATTTAATTTTTCCAACAACCTTTTTAGGAGAGAACTATTATATTGACTTTAAGGATGGGAAAACTAAGGTGAAATACTAGGTCATCGGGAAAGTCATGACGCATTTTTGCATAGAAAAATACTTAATGACTTTCCCGATGACCCAATAGCGTGCCTGAAGTCATATAGCTGCTATCTTGACGCAGTCCATGTTTTTTTTTTTTTCTTTAATTTGCCAGAGGGTGTCTGTACTGGCCAGAAAAAGACAGAGACTGAAAATGAAGGAGAGGGTGTCCTGTGAGGGCATGGTTACGCTATAATCCTTCTCCATTGCTCCATCCTACTGGGACTTTGGTCATGCACACACACACACACACACACACATATATGTTTTTCAAGCCTCCAGCAATTCAAACAGCTCTGTCAGACATGTGGGATCTAGCTCATTAACCACTAGATAACAAGGTGGCCCTTTTTTTTTTCTTATTTTTTTTTCTATGATACAGAGAGAAAGAAACATTAAGACAGCAATCCCAACAGAGTCTTTGTACTCCAGTACCACTGCAGTCTCGGCTGACCCACTCTGTGGGCACACATGTGCATGCCTGGGGTGTTCAGGAAGATTCTGGGACTCAAATTCAGGACCCTTCCCACCTGAGTCGCTGTGTTACTGCCACACCACCAACAGTCCATGCTCTTAACCATGAGTCTGAGGTGACTTTGACTTCTTCCTAAGGGGAAGTCTGGGCAGTAGACTTCCAGGAGCACCCTAATAGCTTTTAATCTGTGAGATGGGGAGATCCCCAGCATTCAGTGTGCAACATTAACAATGGGGTGGGCCATTAAAAATTATGCCTAGAGGGGCCAGTTGGTGGGACAGCAGAACGTGATTCTCTTCAAGGTAGACCCACATGGTGTTTAGTTTGAGAACAGAGACCACATCTCTGAGTACACCAGGGACACACATGCCTATGATCTGGGGCTTGCTGAGGCTGAGAGTAGATTTCAGTGTCACGACCCTATTGGGGGTGCTGTCTCTTTCTGTCTCTCTCATTCATACAACAAATAGATAAATAAAAACTTTAGAGCCAGGGTGTAGCTTGCCAGTTAGGATGTTGGATCTCACATGGCCAACCATACAGTTCAAGTCCTGGATCTGGAGGCCTAAAAAACGCACCGGGAACATGTACACACGCAAAATCCTGAAAAGAATTGTGATATGACCATCCTCCTGGGAGGTGATTTCTCACTTTCTGTCTGTCTCTCCGGCAAGCACATGAGTACTACAACAAAAATCTCTCCTGGGATCAGCAGTTAGCATAATGGCTATGTCACTGAACTCCCATGTAGCTGACCGTGGTTCGAGTCCTGGACCTGGTGGCTTAAACTCACACTGGGCGCATTTGCGTGCATGCCCAAGATCCCGAGAGGAGAATGGAGAAGGGATTGTGGAGTGGCCATTCCCCCTGGGGGGTGATTTCTCGCTTTCTATCTCTCTGTCTCTGTCTTTCTGGCGAGTACACGTGCCCTATAGCAAAAACCTCTCCAAAAAAAAAAAAAAAGTTAAACTGTAACTATATACATTAAAAAAAGTCATAGGGCCTGTGTGCTCACCAGGGGGAGAGTAATGGAGAGAGGGAAAGTAAGTATGCCTTTACGGCCATGCCACAATTCTGTCTCCATTCTCCTCGTGGGATTCTGAGTACATATGTTTCTCAAGCTTCTGGGTCCAGGACTGAAAACTGCAGTTAGCCATGTGGGATCCAGTTGCCTTAAGCTCCACACCACTGGTTGGCCCCATCTCTTTACTTTCTAACTTTCTGCCTTGTTTTAGTTATCTTATTGTCCTATCTTCCCTAAAGGTAACTGTTGACTTACTTCACTCTTTTTGTAAATTAAATTTTACATTAAGTAAAGTTTTGTGTCTGACTTCTTTCATTCAGCATTTTGTGATTCATTCATTGTGTGGCATATAACTATGGTTTGTTCACTTTAATTGCTGCATAGTGGTCTGTTGTAGTAATTAATATGACAAGTGTTGTTTAACATCAAGTTGTTTTGAAGTTTTAGCTGTTGTGAATAATGCTGGTCTGAATGTTCATGTACTGGAGGATTAAGAAAAACAGGGAAAATCCAACCAATGAGTAGGAGTCATAATGAGGTAGATGGGACTAGAACAATCCTTAAAAAATAGTTTTATGTATGATATAATAATATCCTACACCTGGCAGTGATTCATCCACAGAGCTGAGATCCTAGGAAATAAGAGGCAGTCAAGTAACCAAACAAAGTGCTGGAAAATCCATGTGCTGTACTCACAAGATGTTTCTTCCTCTGTTTACTTACTCTTATTTTACAAAACTTCTCAAAACTTTGGTTCTCTGGTGGCCTGGTCCTCAGCAAATTAGAAGTTACCTATTAGAAGAGAATGTTCTCAGAGGCAGGCATATGAAGGTCAGAAGAACCATTAGCAGCTAGAGACAAAACAATATGTATTTGTAGAACAACAGAGAGACAGAAAGCGAGAAATCACCCCCCGGGGGGGGTGGCCACACCGCAATCCCTTCTCCTACATTCTCCTCTTGGGATCTTGAGCATGCACGCACACATGCCCGGCGTGTTTTAAGCCACCGGGTCCGGGACGCGAACCACAGTCAACTACATGGGAGTCCAGTGACATAAGGGGACCAGCAGTTAGTGTAATGGCTATGTCGCTGGACTCCCATGTAGTTGACTGTGGTTTGAGTCCCAGACCCGGTGGCTTAAATTCATGCCGGGCGCATGTGTGTGCGTGCCCAAGATCCCGAGAGGAGACGGGACTACGGCGTGGTCATCTCCGCTGTGGGGTGATTTCTCGCTTTCTGTCTCTCTGTCTTTCTGGCAAGCACACGCGCCCTATAGCAAAAACCTCTCCAAAAAAAAGAAAAAAGAAAGAAAAAAAGAAAGTTAAAAATATTATTTTAAAAAAAGAGATTTTTGCTATAGGGTGCATGAACTCACCAGAGAGACAGAGAGCTACACAGAGACAGAAAGTAAGAAATCACTTTGGGGGCATGGCCATTCTGCAATCTCTTCTCCTCCATTCTCCTCTCAGGATTTTAGGCACTCAATACACACGCACTCAGGGTGAGTTTTAAGCCGTTGGATCTCGGGCTCAAACCACAGTTGACTACATGGGAGTCCAGCAATGTAACCATTATCCATCGCTGGTCCCATCATGAAGTATTTCTAGAGAAGCCCAATATAACCTGATGGTTCGTGGTGATCAGTAAAATAATTAATAGAAAGTCTGTCCTCCAGAAATTGCCATCTAACAAAGGTACATAAACTAGAAGGCCATGCAGACATGTAACCAAAGCCTGGAGAATTGTAGAAAGTATACAGGCTTTGGCATTGCGACAGGAACCTTAAATAAGCCTATGCAAGTCAAGTATCTAGTGTGGCAACTGTGCCTAAGAGGCGCTCAATAAATGCCAGTTATTATTGCGCCTCAGGATGTGGTACTACACGATCGCAGCTACCTGCTGGAAGAAAACTGTCAGCTGTAAACTCATGAAACCCTTATTTTTGTTGTGCCTTATTTAACTGCATTTCGTAGAATTGTGAGAATTAATGAAAAGCATGTGAAGCTCTCAGCTTAGTTCTTGGTGTACAATACCCTGGTCTTCCCTGTCAGACTCAGAATGTAAATGGTCCTGCAGTTTGCTGCAGTGGGGGTGAACAAAGAAAACATTCACATAGTCCAACATGTGACCACAGACACAAAGGACTAGAAAGGATGAAGTTTTAATTTAATAACATAATATCATAGGAGTGAAACTCTTTGACTCACTAACTGGATTCCTGAAATTTATTCTTAAAGAAATAATCGGGGGACCAGCAGTTAGCGTAATGGCTATGTCACTGGACTCCCATGGAGTCAATCACGGTTTGAGTTCCTTACCTGGTGGCTTAAACTCATGCCGGGTGCGTGTGCATGCGTGCCCAAGATCCCGAGAGGAGAATGGAGGAGAAGGAAAGCAGCATGGCCATCCCCGCTGGAGGGTGTTCTCACTTTCTGTCTCTCTGTCTCTCTCTCTGTCTTTCTGGCGAGTGCACACGCCCTATAGCAAAAACCTCTTAAAAAAAAAATCAGAAAAGTATGAAAAAATGTATAATTAAGGATTTTACCACCACACTATTCATAATAGCAAAAAATGAGAAACAACCGGGAAGTGCACCAGTGACCCGGAAGTGCACCAGTGGCAGTCTAAATAATGATACATTCCTACAAGGCAATTCTATGCAGCAACTGAAATTATTGCATATTTATTGAGATCATATTTGAGGGACCAGCAGATGGCATAATGGTTATGTCGCTGGGCTCCCACGTAGTTGACCGAGGTTTGAGTCCCAGACCCAGTGGCTTAAAATTCACCCTGGGTGTGGGTGCCCAAGATCCTGAGGAGAACAGAGGAGATGGGATTGCAGCATGGCCATCCCTTCCTCACTTTCTGTTTCTCAGGTGAGCACATGTGCCCTATAGAAAAAAAAAAAATTTTTTTTTTGAGGGCTGGCCTGGTAGCACAACAGTTAAACACTATGAGAGAACTCGGCAGTGGTTTCTGCCAGGGTCCAGCCTCAGCAAGAGAAGACTGAATCTTACATGGCCAATCTGGTTCAAATCTTGGCCCCAGGGGCCAGCAGGTGAGGTAGTGATTAAGGCACTGGACTCCCACACGGCTGACCATAGGTTGAGTCCCAGACCCAGAATGTATGTGTACATGTCCAGAATCCTGAGAGGAGAATGCAGGAGAAGGGACTGCAGTGTAATCATGCCTCATTCGGGGTGCCTACCCATACCCCCCACTCTGGCAAGTGCATCTGTCCTCTGGCATATAAAAACAAAGAAACATGGGTCTGAATTTTATGAGTCCACTTACAAGTGGATATTTTCCAGTAAATACTGTAAATGTACTTTCTCTTCCTTATGATTTTTCTTTTGGAGAGGTTTTCGCTATAGGGCACATGCACTCGCCAGAAAGACAGAGACAGACAGAGAGATAGAAAGCGAGAAATCACCCCCGAGGGGGATGGCCATGCCACTATCCTTTCTCCTCCATTCTCCTCTCGGGATCTTGGGCACGCATGCACACACACGCGCCTGGAGTGATTTTAAGTCATTGGGTCCGGGACTCGAACCGCAGATGGCTACATAGGAGTTCAACGACATAGCCATTACACTAACTGCAGGTCCCTCTTCCTTATGATTTTGTTAGTAATCTTTTCTCTAGCTTACTTTTTTTTTTCTTTTTTTTGGAGAGGTTTTTGCTATAGGGCGCGTGCACTCGCCAGACAGAGAGACATAGAGACAAAAAGCGAGAAATCACTCCCCAGGAGGGATGGCCACACCACAATTCCTTCTCCTCCATTCTCCTCGGGATCTTGGGCACGCACGCACACGCGCCCGGCGTGAGTTTTAAGCCACCGGGTCCGGGACGTGAACTGCGGTCGACTACGTGGGAGTCCAGTGGCATAGCCATTACGCTAACTGCTGGTTCCCATTCTCTAGCTTACTTTAAGAATATATTATATAATAATATACAATTATACAATAACAGATGTATAATACATGTATTATATGAAGTATGTGTTAATTGTCTGTTACTGGTAAGTCTGTCAATGGTAGGCTACTACACTTTGGGGGGAGTAAAAAAATGTGGATTTTCAACTGCATAGGTGTTTGAGACCCTAACCCGTGTGCTAAAGGAAAAACTATACTTTTTGTTTTTTGCCATAGGGCGTCTGTGTTTGCCAGAGAAATACAGAGAGGGAATGTGAGAAATTACTCCCAGAGGAGATGGCCCCGCCAAACTCTTCTTCACTCTCCTTCTGGGATTTTGGGCATGCAGAGACATATGCCTGGCATGTTTTCAAGTCAGGGACTCAAACTGTGCTCAGCCATGTGGGAATCTAGTACCTTAACCTCCCCACCACCTGCTGGCCCCCGAAACTGTATTTTCTAAGAAAACAATTCCAAATTATCAAGATAAAATGCAACTCCAGACCTTGACAATAATAAAGTTGCAGTAAGTCTAAAGTATTCTTTTTGGGCGATCTTCAGAGAAGTAGAACAAAATAATTCGTTTTGTCTACTTTAAAAAGTATTCTTAAAATTAGATTTTAAATTCTTAGGGTACAAGGACCTTATCTTCTTTCTGTATACCCAACTCTAAATGTAAACAAAACTGTTAAGTACAACAAGACAGGGGTCCTGATTGGCTCTACTCCTCTGTTCAGGCTTAGTAACAAGCCAGGTCTAGTGAGGAAACAGCCTAATGTACAAATAATAGGCATTACCTACATGGCACATGTGATTTATTTCATCTGTCAATAAGGTCCTTTACCCACTACTTGGCAGGCTCCTAGTTCAATGTCACTTCTGACACACAGTCTAAGACAGGTGTAGATCCGCTCTCTCTATGCTCCTAAATAGGTTACATTTCTCATCCGAACTCATCTTTGGTAGAATTCTAAGTTGTTTTCGTGTGTCACCTGTGCTGAACAAGAGAGTGCAGACAAAGTAATCCCAGTAATTGGCACAGTGTTTAGATACGGTAGATAACAAAAAACGATTTTTTAAAATAAATGAATGGAACATTATTCTTAGAATAGGAATTTGCAGTTTAATAAGGTATTCTCCTATGACACCCACATAGGGAACCCCATCTCTGCCAATGGGGTTCTATAGAAACTAAAGAAAAACAAGGAGGTACATAGGAAACAGTGACATAAATGATACTACAGGGAGAGGTCATTTTGGTGACTCCACTTACAGCAAGGAAATAATGAATCCAAAACCAACAGATTAGTAAAGAATATTTCAAAAAGCATGAACTAATTAATCTAAGGGAAAGAAACTTTAAAAAATGGTACTCAACCAATAAAATACCATAGTACAAGGATTCTAAACATATGTAAACTCTTAATTAGCAAACAGATCACCTGGATTGGGAAAGGAATACACTGTCTTTAGCTAGAAACATACAACTGGGTGTCTGCTGTGATGAGACACTCTGCTACTTGGTGAAGATCCATTTCCTGCTCTAAAAAACTCAGGTTAGGGACCAGCAGATGGTGTAGCAGTTAGGTCACTGGACTCCCACATGGCTGACCATGGTTCGAGTCCTGGACCCAGTGGCTTGAAAATCATGCTGGGTACATGTGCATGCATGCCCAAAATCCCAAGAGAATGGAGAAGGGATTATGCCTTGGCCATTCCCCCAGGGGGTGATTTCTCACTTCTCCTCTGTCTCTGTCTGTCTCTCCTGCGAGTGACAGAGACAAGCCCTAAGGTAAAAACCTCTAAAAAAAGAAACTCAGTTTAGGGGAGGACACAGACCGCAGTAATGAAATGTAATGTGATAGGTACAATGACAGACATATGCACAGTATGTGACAGGAGCACAAAGAAAGGCCTATGGAGGTGGGTGGGTGCAAAGCTCCAGAAAGACTTCCAGAACAGCTCAAGCCTGATCTGAGTAGGAACTGCAGAAAGTATATGCAAAGGCACGGAGGCAGGAAACAGCAAGGACTGGAGGAGTCAACCCTGGATGCAAACACCACAGACTTCTCTTAGGTACTGGTGTTATACTGGAATACAGTTCATTACAGAGGATTAGATGTCTTCAACCATGTGTCTCTGAGTTGTAAGACAGAACCAGACACTGGTTCAGAGGACTTACTTTGCGTGTTTGTTTGATTGTTTTTTGGTTTCTTTAAGACAAGGTTCTGCTGAGTAGCATTCCTCCTCCTAAAGATCAACTGGGACTACAGGAGTGTACCATTTCACTGAGCTTCCATAGTTTATTAAGGGGATCTGAAGGATTTAGTATGGCACAGTAAAAAGTTCTGGAGTCAGCCATATATATATAAAAGGCTTTTGGAATAGGGCGCATGCACTCGCCAGAGACAGTAAGAGGTAGAGTGAGGACCGCCCCCTGCCCCCATGAGAATTCTCTTCCTGGGATTCTGAGCATTCACACACACAAGCCCGGTGCAGTATTTTTTTTCCCAAGAATGACTTATTTACTTAATTCCATTTGTTTTTATTTTTTAATTTGACAAGAAAGAGAAAACGAGAAAGCAAGCCACCAGGTCTGACACTCGAACCACAGTCGGCCATGTGGGAATCTAGCACTTTTAACCACCATGCCACCTGCCAGCCCCCTGGTATGATTGTGAGCCACTGGGTCTAAGACTGAAACCACTGTGGGATATGCAGGAGTCCAGTGCCTTAACCACCACGCCACCTGCTGGCTCAAGTCGGCCTTAATTTTGAATCCTGAGCTTTATTCATGAGGTGAATGACTATCAGTAAGTTACTCTTCTTATTATTTTTTTAATTGTCAGAGGGCACAGGTCCTCACCAGAGACAGAGAAGAGAAGACACCCCTAGATGGGGAGTGGTTATGCTGCAATCCCTTTTCTTCCATTTTCCCATTTTGTTAGGATTTTGGACATGCATGCACATGTGCCCAGTGTGTTTCTCAGGGACTAGGTCTTGAACCATGGTGGACCATATGGACTCTGGCTCCTTTAACCACTAGGCTACAGGGTCAGTCCATTTCTTTTTTATCTTTTAAAGTATATTCAGGGAGAGAGAGAGAGAAAGAGATGGAATGACATACGGTCTCCACACTGACCTCAGCTAGCCTGGATCACAGGCAAGTACAAGCACGTCTGGCATGCTCAGGGAGGTCCCAGGACATGAACCTAGGACCTTCCCATGTGGATCCAGTTGGAGTACCATTGCACCACCACCTGGCCATAAGTTACTCTTTAAGACTCAGCTACCTCATCTATTAACAGAAATAGATCCCATACATTTGGAGCGATTGTAAGGACACCAAGATGTATGTGAATCAGTTGTGATTGGCATTCAGTAGGCAATGTACATGAAAGTTCTATTATCCATTCTCATGATCTATACTAGCTCCAAACCAAGTTCTCTCCTTCCAGGTTGGATCTTTTTTGCTGGGTTTTAGTTTTGTATTTTTAATTTTTCACTATTGGGGAACCTGTGCTTGCCAGAGAGACAGAGGAGGGGGAAGGAGTGAGAAAGTACCTCCAAAGGGAAGGCTACACTGCAATCCCTTCTCTCCATTCTCCTCTTATGACTTTGGGCACGCATGTACAAATACTTAACATATTTTTCAAGTGGATGGGTCTAGGAATTATGAAATATGCAGTCAGCCATGTGGGATCCAGCTACTCCAACCACACCATTGGTTGGCCGGGATTCTGCAGTTTATTTCCCCATATGTATCTGTCACATACTTTCTGGACATCTCTTGAGTGCTATGCTAGGTACTGGTGCCTTGTTCCTCCCTCTCCCTGACCGTCCTACAACTTCTTTTTATTTTTTTAAAGATAGATTGACTGATTCATTTTTTAAACCTATCTATTTATTTATTTAAATTTGACCAGGCAGAGACACACACACACACACACACACACAGAGAGAGAGAGAGAGAGAGAGAGAGAGGTAAAGTGAGAAAGCAAGCCACTAGGACTGGGACTCAAATAGTGGTTGGTCATATGGGAATATCCAGCGCCTTAACTACCAATCCACCTGCTGGCCTCTTCATCCATTTCTTAATTCCCATTTCATTCTCTGCTTTAAAAAATAATTTTTTTCAGGACCAGCAGTTGGCATAATGGCTATGTCGCCGAACTCCCATGTAGTCGACTGTGGTTTGAGTCCTGGACCCAGTGGCTTAAACTCACACCGGGCCATATGCATGCATGCCCAAGATCCTGAGAGGAGAATGGAGGAGAAGGGATTGTGGTGTGGCCATCAGCCCAGGGAGTGGCTTCTCACTTTCTGTCTCTTTTTTCTGGCAAGCGCACGTACCCTATAGCAAAAACCTCTCCAAAAGAAAAAAAAACATTCCGTTGTATATATTGAAAAAAGAAGCATGCTGGGTCATGTGCATGTGTGTACCCAAAATAATGGGAGGGAGGAATGGAAAAATGACTGCGGTATGACCATGTTCCACTGGAGTAGGTGCTCTTTTTCTCTCTTGTGAGCACACAGGCTCCGAGCAATTAAAAAAAAATCAGCATTTATTATTATTATTAAATTTGCCATAAGGTACATATGCTTGTCAGACAGACATACAGAGAGAGAGAGAAAATGAGAGTACCCCCCAGTGGAGCCACAATCCCTTCTCCTCCATCTATCCTCCTTTGGGGATTTTATATATGCACATGATTGTGCCCAGTGTGTTTTGCAAGCTGCCAGGTCTGTAGTCAGCCATGTGGGATCAAGGCCAGCCCCACAACAGCACTTACTAAGCACTTATATCTGCCATAAACTACACCAGATGCATTCACATTAGCGGTATGAATGCACCTTATTTATTTTTTTTAAAAAGAGTTATTTAATTTATCCTTTTTTTCCTTTTTCTTAATTTGACCAGAGTGAGATAGAGACAGAGACAGAGACAGACAGAGAGAGTGAGAAAGCAAGCCACCAGGTCCAGGACTTGACCCATAATTGGTCATGTGGGAGTGTCCAAAGCCTTGACCACCATGCTACCTACTTGTCACCTTATTTAATTTTCCGAATATCCTATTTGACAGATGGGGACACAGAAGCTCAGAAAAGGTAAGTGATTTGTCTGTGTGGCCACATGTCATTAAGTAATAGAATGAAAATTAGAATCTAGGTGTGGTAGGACCAGCAGATAGTATAATGGTTACGTTGCTGGACTCCCATGTAGTCGACTGCGGATCAAGTCCCAGACTTGGTGACTTAAAACTCATACTGGGCATGTATGTGTGTGTGTGCCCAAAAGCCCAAGAGGAGACTAAAGGAGAAGGGATTGTGGCGTAGTCATGCCCTCTGAGGGTGATTTCTTGATTTCTGTCTCTCTGGTGAATACACACACTCTATAGCAAAAATCTCTCTCAAAAGAAAAAGAATTTAGGTGTGGTTTAAAATTGAGCTTGTCTTCTACTGGACCACAGATACATCTATTCAAATGCCATATCCCTAATCAATACTACTAATAATCGTCACTAACATTACTCTAGCTCTTCTCACGTGGCAAGTGCTATGCTAAGCCATTTATGCACATGATCTCATTTAACACTCAGAATCGTCCTCTGTGGTAGGTTTATCAAGATCTCTATTACACAGTTGAGGAAACTGAGTTTCATAAAAGTTCAGTAATTGGTTTGTTTCCACAGCAGGTAAGGAGTAGAGCCAGAGTCTGACCTCGGTCTATCTAATTTCAGAACCCATTCTCTTAGTCATTACCCTAGACTGCAGGAAATTCAACTTAGTCCTGGCTCCCAAGATGCAAGTCATTTGATAGTTATCTCAATTTCCTTGTTAATTAAATGGGGATATTGTTCCTCGTCCCTACCTATTTCACAGATATTGAGAATATAAAATGAGAAAGTGTATAAGCTTTAAGAAGGGAAATTACTATATAAATCTAGGCACTGCCACAAGTTTCACTCAGATTTCCCGTATCCCACAATCATAAAGGGATTTAGCTGACATCATTAACTCTCAAACATCCTCTGAAGTGGGTAGTGAGTGTGATTATCTCCATTTATCAAAGAGTCGAAGCACAAGATGACGTGATCTGCTACTTGGTAGCAGAGCTGGGAATACAACCCAAGATTTCTAACTCCCACTGTTTATGTTGTTATGGTAAAACCTATTTCTGCATTTTAAAGTTAACTGTAAAATAGACAAGCGTAGAAACATTAGTGTCCAGTTCAAAACACAGATTAAACACAGAAATTAAATTTTCTACTGCAGTGATACTAATGTAATCTCTAAGGTTCTTAATCCTTATCCAGAGAAATAACACAAAGAATCAAAGAGAATAATTTTTCACTTTTCTAGGATGGACTTCAGCTCTTTAGTTTTCTTAACAACTTATTACTAACCAAAGATTACAAAACTAGGTGATTACCTAGTTTCAACTAGTGAGTCTATAAGCTTCCTTAAAGAACATAAAGTATTAATATTAAATTGTTCCATTATACAATCAGAGAACAAGGAAGCATTAGATACATTCTCACATTATATAAATGCCTCATATAGCAACATAATTGTGTTGGAAATCATTCTACCACAATACTGAGCTCAAAATTCAAGTTCTAAAGCAAACAACATAATTAAAACAATAACAAAATTACACATGGCACCTTTATAATCATTCTTCTGTACAGAAATCAAAGTTTTTTTAATTCGATTTTTTTTTTTTTTTGAGAGGCCTTTGCTATAAGGTGTGTGCGCTCGCCAGAGAGAGACAGAAAGTGAGAAATCACCCCCTGGGGCGATGGCCATGCCGCAATCCCTTCTCCATTCTCTTCTTGGGATCCCGGACACGCATGCACACATGCCCAGCATGAGTTTAAGTCACGGGGTCCAGGACTTGAACCATGGTCGACTACATCGGAGTCCAGCAACACAGCCATTTTGCTAACTGCTGGTCCCCAGAAATCAAAAGTTTTGTGCTTCACATCCAGGACCAGTAGCAACCAACACACACTTTAAAGTAAGATAAAAAGTAGTGAGGGGGCCAATTCTGTCTTCAAATTTCTGGCTTCAATAGGAAATATATGCCATTTTCTAAAACACTACAATCTTTTTTTAAAAGAATTATTTATTAGTATTGATTTCAATTTTTTTATTACTATTATTTATTTTTTAATTTGACCAGAGACAGAGAAAGAGAAAGTGAGAAAGCAAGCTGCCAGGTCCAGGACTTGGTCTGTGGTAGGCCATGCAGGTAAGTGCCTTAACCACCATGCCACCTGCCAGTCCCTTATTATTATTTTAAAAATTAGCTATAGGGCATGTGTGCTCACCAGAGATGACTGGTCCAGGACTATGAACCACTGTCAGCCATATGAGAGTTCACTGCCTCAACCATCATGCCACCTGCTGGCCCCACAATTATCTTTCAATTACAACTAGCTTAATGATCACATAGTTTGAAATGACCACAGGGACTAAAGAGTGAGAAAGAAAGAAACTTCAATTGAACTAAATACTAAATAATGAAATATTTTTTAATTCCTCTGACTGAATCATGGACTTAGAAAGTGAAAAACCTGTCATTTTGTTATAAGCACAAAAACTAAGAGGAAATCCAAAGAGTTGTACTATTAATATCAAGACAATTTGCTTTGTGAGGGCTTGTAATGTATAAATCCACTCCTAGCTACATAATAAAAGTCCTCCCACCTTCACAGTGTGCTATGAGGTAAAAACAATGACATAGGACTCTCAGATTTTTCATAGGTGAGTTTAATATATTATTTTCTACCTCCTTTAAGAAAAATCTTTATGTTGGTTTTAATAATTGCAACCAATCACATCTTCTGCTGGGACAGTGGCCCAGTGTCTTTTGAACTTCAATGTGAGTAACAATCACCTGGGGATCTTGTTAGAATGCAAGAATCTGATTCAGAAAGTCTGGGCTGAAGGCCCGACAAGCTCTCAGCTGATGTCAATGCTACTGTTTGAGGGACCACACCTGGAGTAGTAGGGCTCTGAGAAATGTTTCCAAATTAAATAAGCTCAATCAGATGTCTGTCCTCAAAATACGCAGCCTCTACCAAAAGTTTAAAGAGGGAGATAATATCCTAGATCCTAAACAGAGTACCTGCTCCCCTTCCTTTTCTTCCTCTTTATTCTTGATATAGCACAAAGCATACACATGAGATTATGAGAGAAAGACCTGTATCCACCATAGGGTCTGGTCACAATTTCCTTCCTTCAGTCCTCAAGCCCACTTGATCATGGGCACTCAACATGTTTCATGCTGATTGGTATGGGCATGCAAACCTCAGCTGCCATGTGGGATCTGGCTTCTCTTGAGGAGCACACTACCACTATGCCACAAAGATAGCCCTCTCCTCCATTTTTTGTGACTTTTACCACCTGGTTGCATACCCAACGTAAGACCTTAGTAAAGAGTAATTTTCAACAGTGTCTTTGTGCTGACTATTTTATTTTATTTTCTGGAGAGGTTTTCACTATAGGGCGTGTGCGCACTCGCCAGAAAGACAGAGAGAGACAGAGAGACAAAGCGAGAAATCACCCCCCAGTCGGGACGGCCACGCAGCAGTCTCTTCTCCTTCATTCTCCTCTTGGAATCCTGGGCATGCACACACACGTGCCTGGCGTGAGTTTGGGCCACCGGGTCCAAGACTTTAACCCCGGTCGACTACATGGGAGTCCAGCGACACAGCCATTACGCTAACTGCTGGTCATTGTGCTGACCATTTACTGGGGCTTGACTGACTAGGGCTTTTAAGGATATAAAATCTCAAGTCTTCTGTAGTGAAAGAATTGATGTAAAATAAATATTTTTAAAAATTATGTCAAATATTAACAAATAATTGATGTTTACAAATGGCTGATAAGAGAATCACTTAGGATTTAATCATTTCATTTCCCCCACAAAATAAATAGCTCATGTACTAAAGACACCTCTCCTTAATTAGGAGGGGAAAAAAAACCAACAAAAATAAAGTCATGCCCACGGCAGAGTCATAACATTTAGTGAAGGAAGTACCAAGATTAAGATATATAAAAGTATCTAAGGAGAGTTAACAGGTTATTAAATTTGACCTAGAACCTGGGGGAGAGGTCAGGGAAATGGTAAAGAAAAACTTTAAACAGAAAATGGAAAAGATTACAAATGAAAGCAATAGTCCACTCTCTTAAGAAAACCAATAAATTGCCACAAACTTTCGTTTTTAAGTTTTCAATAATGTTTTCTGTTCATATTAGTCCAGCCTTCACCCAAATCCAACCAACCATCATAAAAATTAAGTTGGTGATAGGTCCAGCTGGTTACTCTATTTACCCTTAGAAGTTTTTCAAGCCAACGAGAGTAATCTTCGTAGAGGGAGGAGCCTGGGTGAAAGGAGAATAGCTTCTCCTTGCTTGGAAGGAAACCCCCCATCTTGAAAAGCTTCTGCACTTTCAAGGAGCCTCAGTGCTTGTGTGCATTCTTCAGTCCCATGACTGTGAAGGTAGCAGCTGTCAGTTTCTCATAAACAAGGAACATGAGAGCAGCAGTGAGGACTGTCTGCAGCAGTTTGGCTTCAAGGCCTTTGTACAGTCCTATTATTCCAAAACGCCTAAAAAGAAAAGAGATTTGAATAATCAAGAGGCTTTCTTTGAAAAGTCAACTCCTACATCAGAGAAACTTGTTACCTTGATAGCTACTTTGATCAAAACAAGCAACGGAGATTTTAATTTCAACACAGATTGTTGTCGTCAAAGTACTTCTCATCTTCAGAGGTATTTGGGGACTGATGAAAGTTTAGTATTCAAGAACTATCAATACTTCGACTTTATAGTCACCATTAATTAGCAGAATATTGACAATATCTCAGATAGCATGCAGATCCTAAAATCCCTGAGATCTTAGAATTTCTAGATCTTAACTTTAATGCTCCTCCAACTCAGTTATTTCAATTTAACAGTTTCTAAATAAATGCTTGAAAAGCTGCCAATTGGTTTAGATCATTTTAACCTCAACAGAACCAGAGAAGAGACAGAAATGAAGACCTTTCCCGTTCTCAGACTTCCCATACATTTGATCTTTTTTTTTTTTTTTTCCCCTATAGGGTGCGTGTGCTCGCCAGAAAGACAGGGAGACAAAGATAGTGAGAAATCACCCCCCAGGGGGATGGCCACGCCACAATCCCTTCTCCTTCACTCTCCTCTCGGGATCCTGGGCACACACGCAGATGCACCCAGGAACCAGCCCTTATTATTTTATTTAACTTTATTTCTTTATATATTTTAATTTGACCAGAGAGGGACAGAGAGAGAGAGAGAAAGAGACAAAAACCTGGAAACAATCTAAATATGCAACAACTGGAAAGGGGCCGGCAGGAAAGGGGCCTGCTGGGGGAGTAACAGTGTTGGAAAGGGGCTGGCAGGTGGCGTAACAGTGTTGAAGTCCCACATGGCTGACTGCAGGTTGAATCCCAGACCTGGACGCTTGCTTTCTTGCTTTACCTCTCCCTCTCTCTAACTCTGTCCTTCTCTGGTCAGATTGATTGATTGATTGATTAAATAAATGAAGTTAAATATTTATTAATAAAGTTAAATAAATAAAGTTAATATTAAATAATTCTTTTAAAAAAATGGAAAAAAATAAGAGTGCTGGTAAATACAACATGGTATAGCATGTAATAGGAAACTAGACAGCTACTACAAAAAATAGGACTACAGGTATCGATGTGAAAAGATTTGTATGATATTAAGTTTTAAAAAAGGCAAGCTGCATACCTATGTTGCAAATACATGTTTTATATAATATTCTGGAAATACATGCACATAACAGTGACTACCTCTTGAAAAGGGAAAAGGCCAGATGGGACCAGGAGTTAGCGTAATAGCTATGTCACTGGACTCCCATGTGGCTGACTACAGTTTGAATCCTGGACTCGGTGGCTTAAACTCACACTGGGCACGTGTGCGTGCGTGCCCAAGATACTGAGAGAATGGAGGAGAAGGGACTGCGGCATGGCCATCCCCTCCAGGGGGTGATTTCTCGCTTTCTGTCTCTGTTTTTCTCTGTCTTTGTGGAGAGCACATGCACCCTATAGCAAAAAATCTCCCCCCCACCAAAAAAAGGGAGAAGGCTAGAGAAAACAGTGATTATGTATGCATGTGCTTCTAGCTTTAATTAAAGTTTCACTTATTCAATTTGCCAAATTTTTATTTATTTATGTATTCATGATGCCATCAACACATTCAAGACAGTGAACATACCTATCACCCCCAAGAGTATACTCATGTCCCTGTACATTCATTGCCTTTCTCTGCCTCTCCTGGTGCCAGGAAATCACTGATTGCATTTTCTAGAATTTTACAGAAGTGGAATCATACAGTATGAATTCCTTCTTGTCTGACTTCTTTAACTCAGAATAATTACTTTAAAATTCTTACATATTGGGGACCAGCAGTTAGCGTAATGGCTATGTCACTGGACTCCCATGTACTCGGCCATGGTTCGAGTCCTGGACCCAGTGGCTTAAACTCACGATGGGCGTGTGTGCATGCATGCCCAAGATCCCGAGAGGAGAATGGATTATGGCATGGCCATCCCCCCTGGGGGGTGATTTCTCGCTTTCTGTCTCTCTGTCTCTATCTTTCTGGCGAGCGCACGCGCCCTATAGCAAAAACCTCTCCAAAAAATTAAGAATTATAGGAAAAAAAAAGATTATTCTATATTGTTGCACGTGTATCCATATATTACTTCTTTTTTGTTTCTAAGGAGTCTCCTGTTATATGTACATATATCAAAACTTGTTATTCACTCAGTGACAGACATCTGGGTTGTCTCAAGTTTTTGACTCATATATAAGTGTGCTATTAACATCTGTGTGCGGGACCAGCAGTTAGCATAACGGCTATGTCGCTGAACTCCCATGTAGTCGACCACAGTTTGTGTCCCGGACCCGGTGGCTTAAAACCCACGCCGGGCGTGTGTGCGTGTGTGTGTGCCCAAGATCCTGAGAGGAGAATGGAGGAGAAGGGACTGCGGCATGGCCATCCCCTCCAGGGGGTGATTTCTTGCTTTCTGTCTCTCTGTCTCTGTCTGCCTGGCGAGTGCACGTACCCTATTTTTAAAAATCCTATCCGAAAAAAAACCAAAAAACATTTGTGACATACGTGTGCAAGTCTTGGTGCAGACATTTGCTTTCATTTCCCTTGGGTAAATACCTTGAGGGGAATGACTGGATTCTATGCTATGTGTATGTTTAACTTTTTAAAGAAAAATGCTAAAATGCTTTCCAAGGCAATGTACCACTCTATATTCTCCCCAGTAGTGCAGGAAAGCTTCAGTTGATCCACATTCTTGCCAACTCTTAGTATGATGAGTATTTATTTTTCACTTTTTTTTGGGGGGGGAGGGGGGAGGTTTTTTGCTGTAGGGCATTTGTGCTCACCAGAAAGACAGAGAGAGACAGAGAGACAGAAAGCAAGAAATCACCCCCTGGGTGGATGACCATGCCACACTCCCTTCTCCCCCATTCTCCTCTTGGGATCCTGGGAATGCATACACATGCACCTGGCTTGAGTTTAAGCCACTGGGTCTGGGACTCAAACCGCGGTTAACTACATGGGAGTCCAGTGACTTAGCCATTATGCCAATGGCTGGTCCCTTATTCTTTACTTTTTACTAATTCTCTGTCTTTGATTTAATTTTTTATCCCACATATTCTGTTTTTATAACACATTGTTTTTTGAGAGTTTTTTTCACTATAGGGCGTGTGCGCTCGCCAGAGAGAGACATAGAGACAAAGCGAGAAATCACCCCCCAGAGGGGATGGTCACGCCGCAATCCCCTCTCCTCCATTTTCCTCCTGGGATCTTGGGCACGCACACACCCACACGCACCCAGAGTGAGTTTTAAGCCACCGGTTCCGGGACACGAACCGCAGTCGACCACGTGGGAGTCCAGCAACATAGCCATTACACTAACTGCTGGTTCCCTATAACACATTTATTTTTAAAGTATCTTATATGTAGGACCATAATAAAATTATAGCAGCTTTTGCTTCAAAGGAGGTCTCTGACTTATTTGACTTCCCTAATATCAGCTTAAGTGAAACAGGGAAATGCTAATAGTCCCTGCCTCATAGAGCTACTGCCAGGATGAAAGGAGATTGCCCAGGTGTGGCCTCTAGCTCAGTGTCTGCCACAACACTTGAAAGTATCAGTTGCTCTTTCCATCATCATTACCATAATTATTAAAAGGGTACTTCAAAAAAGTTCATGAAAAAATAGAATTAAGGTACAAGTTTTTTTTTGGTGTAAAAAATTTTGAAATCCACATATTGTTTTTTGTTTTGTTTTTTTTTTTTTTTGCTAAAGGGTGCATGGGTTTGCCAGAGACAGAGAGAGGAAGAGAAAACACCCCATATGGTCAAACCATAATCCCTTCTCCTCCATTTCTCCCTCCTTTTGGGATTTTGGACACACATGTACATGCACCTGGAGTGTTTCTCAAGCCCCTGGGTCTGGGACCCCAACTGTGCAGTTGGCCATGTGGGATCTGGCTGTCTTAATCATGAGGCTACACAGACAGCCCAATAGTTTTCTGATAGTGAACATTCTCCTCGAACTTTTTTTCTTTTTCTTTTTCTTTTTTTTTTTTTTTTTTTTAGAGTTTTTTGCGATAGGGCGCCTTTGCTCGCCAGACAGACAGAGACAGAAAGACAGAAAGTGAGAAATCACCTCCCCAGGGGGGATGGTCACGCTGCAATCCCTTCTCCTCCATTCTCTTCTCGGGATCTTGGGCATGCACGCACATGCACCCGATGTGAGTTTTAAGCTACCAGGTCCGGGAAGCGAACCAAGGTCAACTACATGGTAGTCCAGCGACATAGCCATTACACTAACTGCTGGTCCCTCCACGAACTTTTTTTTCTAATAATTATTTATTTCATATCATTTATTCATTCATTTATTTTTTTAATTTGACCAGAGAGAGACAGAGAGAGAGGAAAAATGAGAAAGCAAGCCACCAGGTCTAGGACTTGAACTGTGGTCAGCCATGTGGAAGTGGAAGGGGTTTTTGAGGCTGCCACTGCCAAGGCAGTAGTATAAGGAAGCAAATCCAAACACTTCCTGGCAGAGACAATACTGAAAGAGGACAGAGTGCGAGGTACCTGCAAAGCTCACCTTACTCGTTGGTGAAGAAGATAGAGAACATTTCGAAGACTCCCCAATGTTCTGTTTTCTGGATTTAATCTATGACGGCCAAACTGAGAAGAAAGAAAATATGAGAAATAATTAATATTTATCATTTTCTTTATCTGTATTTCTACCTGGGAAGGAAATAACGTTGGAGTACTGTCTAACAGCATATGATAATAAAAAATATTTAATTAGTACTGGAGATTTCATTAATTCTTTATTTTTCAATTAAATAAGTGAAAGTTTTCTTTTTTTTTTTTTTTTTAGAGGTTTTTGCTATAGGGCGCGTGTGTTTGCCAGGCAGACAGAGAGACAGAAACCGAGAAATCACCCCCCAGGGGGGATGGCCATGCCGCAATCCCTTCTCCTCCATTCTCCTCTCGGGATCTTGGGCACGCACTCACATGCGCCCGGCGTGAGTTTTAAGCCACCGGGTCCGGGACGCGAACCGTGGTTGACTACGTGGGAGTCCAGTGACATAGCCATTACGCTAACTGCTGGTCCCAAGTGAAAGTTTTCTATGAAATGAGAGACAGTAGAAATATTTTTCAATGATCCAAGCATGAGAATTCTCATTTTACAGAGAATTATGGGAAAAATAGGACCTCAAAAGAAAAAAAACCCCACATACCCAGAATGATGATTAAGCCACTGATGATATGGCCTAATAATTTCTAGTTTTTTAAGAGGTCCTGATAAATATTAATCAATCAGAACTTGGTAGAGGCTATTCAGGCTGCATGGTAGGTAAGGTAACTGTACCCCACATGGCCAACAGAACAGTTTGAGTCCCAGACCCAGCAGCTTGAATATTCCCAGAGGGTGATTTCTTTTTTTCTTTTCCATTCATTCATTTTTTCTTTCTTTTATTTTATATTTGACCAGAGAGAGACACAGAGGGAGATAGAGAAAGTGAGAAAGCAAGCCACCAGGTCCAGGCCTCGAACTGTGGTTGGCCATGTGGGAGTGTCCAGTGCCTTAACCACCAC
>NW_006159782.1:2012468-2042750 GCF_000334495.1 Tupaia belangeri chinensis | reverse complement strand
TTCCCTGGCAAGCACACACACCCTATGGCAAAAACAACAGCAACAACAAAATAAAAATAAATAAATAAAAAGAACTCTTCATATTATAGGTCTATATTATAAAAATTAAAGTAAATTTATGTGAGTGCTGTAGAATACTTTTATATTATTTTTTTTTTTTGAGAGGTTTTTGCTATAGGGCGCGTGCGCTCGCCAGACAGAGACAGAGAGACAGAAAGCGAGAAATCACCCTCCAGGGAGGATGGCCATGCCGCAATCCCTTCTCCTCTGTTCTCCTCTCAGGATCTTGGGTATGCATGCACATGCGCCCAGCATGAGTTTTAAGCCACCGGGTCCGGGACACGAACCGTGGTCAACTACATGGGAGTCCAGCGACATAGCCATTACGCTAACTGCTGGTCCCAAGAATACTTTTATATTAAATACCAATTTTTAAATTTTTCAAGAATTATTTTATTTAATTTTACTTATTATTATTTGTTTTATTTTGACCAAAGAAAGACAGAGAAAGAGAGAGAGAGAAGAGAAAGTGAGAAAGCAAGCTGCCAGGTCCAAAACTTGAACTGTGGTCAGCCATGTGAGAGTCCAGTGTCTTTAACCACCACACCACGTGCCAGTCCCCAATTTTTATTTTTTAAAAGAATTATTTTATTCAGTTTCATTTATTATTATTATTTTTCATTTGACTAGAAAGACAGGGAGAGAGAGAGGGAAAGTGAGAAAGTAAGTCACCAGGTCCAGGACTCAATCCATGGTCAGCCATGTAGGAGTCTAGCACCTTAAAAATGCCACCTATTGCCCTCCCCCCACACCGCTTTTTAGAGATTTTTGCTATAGGACGTGTATGCTCACCAGAGACAGACAGAGAGACAAAAAGTGAGAAATCACCTCCCAGGGGGATGGCAACGCCGCAATCCCTTCTCCTCCATTTTCCTCTCTGGATCTTGGGCATGCATGTACATGCACCTGGCGTGAGTTTAAGGCACTGGGTCTGGGACTCGAACCATGGTCGACTACATGGGAGTCCAGTGACATAACTGTTATGCCATCTGCTGGTCCTTTAGCTCTCAATTTTTAAATAATATTGGGTCCTCAGAAAAGTCATGATGCATTTGTGCATAGAAAAACACAGAAAAATACTTAACTTTTCCGGAGACCTAATATATTAGTATAAACACTTTTTGGTTTTTTTTTTTTTTTTTTGAGAGTTTTTTTTTGCTATAGGGCATGTACGCTCACCAGAAAGGCAGAGAGAGACAGAGAGATAGAAAGCGAGAAATCACCAGCCAAAGGGGATGGCCACGCCACAATTCCCTCCTCTATTCTCCTTTTGGGATCTTGGGTGGGCACGCAGGCGCACACGCCCGGTCCAGGACTTGAACCCTGGTCGTTCATGGGAATCCAGCGACATAGTCATTACGCCAACTGCTGGTCCCTCCAAAACGGATCTTGAACTGGCCATGTCCTATAACTTCTCTCCACAGCGACCACCCTATTCCAGGCCACCATCCTGCTCACCTGCATTACTGAAATGGCCACCTACCTATCTGATTGCTTCCCCTTTCTCTCTCGGCTTCAGACCAATTCCTCACAGAATAGCCACAGCAGTGTTCTTGAAGTGTAAGTCAGAACACATTACTCCCCAGTTTAAAGTCTTTCATAGGCTTCTTATTGTGCTGAGATTCCTCACCTATAGCTTCCCTGCTGCTTTGCTACTTGTCCAATCTTACCCTGATGCACTTCCGGCCACCCAGGCCTTTCAGTTCCTGAGGTCGTGCTGCCTCTGCTTGGAACGCACTCCTCTCCCTCTGCATGGTTGGGCTCTTACCTTCCTTTGCATCTGGATTTGAATGTGCCTCCTTAGAGAAGCCCCTCTCCAATCATGCTACCTGAAAAGGTGCCCACGGGATCCACTAAGTCAGAAAGCGCCGCCTGCTTCCTTCACAGCCCTGATTTCATTTTGTAATTACCTAATTATTTTGCTTGTTTACTTGTTCATTCTTTCACTGGCTCCATGAGGGCAACCAGCTCCTCACAGAGTAAATATCTGAATGGATAAATAACTAAATGAATAAAGAAACAACAATACTATATTGCTTCAAAGAAGGTAAATTATTAATTTCTCCTGAGTGAAGTAAAGGAATTAAACTCTGATTCTGTGAAAGATAATCTGCTTTAGGAGACCAAGCAAATTAACCTGAATGAGGAGGAAAAAATGTTATATTTTCCTTAGGAGTTTAAAGAACATTTCTCCAAATATTTGGGTTTTCTGAGACACTATGTTACCTAAGAAATTGCAAATGTAAACTTCATTCCAAACTAAACAGGAAATCAGCTGATAGCCAGCCTAGTTAACAGAATACCAAACAAATGGATAAAGAGATGAGGAATACCATGGCCCAACAACTGACTGCTTTATTAACCTGGCTTTAAACAAGAAACTGTGTATAATTATTTTAATTTTCCAGAGGGCACAGATGCTCACCAGAGAAAGCACTCCCCACGGAGGTGGACATGCCACAATGCCTTCTATCCATCCGTCCTCAAGATTTTGGGCACAGACACACTCATATACCTAGCATGGTTTTCAAACTACAGAGTTGGGGACTTGAACCATGCATGTGGCCAAGTGGTATCCAGCTGCCTTAAACACCAGGTCATGGGCTGGCCTGAGATCAGAATTTTAGAATATTGTTTGACTAATTCCAGGGAGAACCCCAGCACTCACCCTCAGGATGGACTGTACTGTCTGCATGGGATAGGTGGCTGTAGTGGCAATTGCTTTGGCTATGGCACCAATGATGAACACATCCAAAGAAGAAAGCTGGGAAACAAAGATACACTCAATCACATGAATCCAAACAACAAGGAAGTACCAGAAATGATTATTTGACTGTTTTCAAATTAGGAATTACCTTCATCCGTTTTTTTAAAAGCTGCCGTTTTAAACCTTCATAGAACATGAACTGGATGGCAGGATTGAAAACCAACAGTAAAGAGGGAAAAGTGCCATTCCATAAAGCCAAGATTCCTTCATCTCGAATGATCTGGTGAAAAGCATCTAAGCAAAAAAATGAGAGACTGTTGAAAATCATAAAGACAATCTCCTATCTAGAGAAGGCAATGCAAATTCTGCCCAAATGTATCCAGAACACAAACCCGCTGGTTTTATAAAGATTTCCTTTCAATAGGAGATTCATCAGCTTATTTTCTGATGATAATCAGATACTGACCAAGTTACTGAGACCAACTTTAATCACAGGCAACCCTTCTGACAATTTGGGTTAGAATGTCCAATTTTCCTATGTAATTATCACTACCAGAAACCCTGTAGTATAGAGAATTGCAAACTGACAGTCTGCATATTTCACAATAAAGTCCACTACAACAAAATGTAAGATCCTTTCTTAGAGTCTATTGTATAGGATTTGACTTATTGTATAGGATTTGAAAACCACCCTTCTCATTACAAAGACAGATGCATGGAAAAGAGAACTTGGAACGTGGTACTGTTAAAAACCAGAAACTCAGTCCAGCCAGATAGTGGTGGTGAAGGCAGCTGGATCCCACATGGCCAACTGGGTGGTTCAAGTCCTGGGCAAGGTGGCTTGAAGAACACACTAGACACATGTGTGTACATGCTCAAAATCCCATGAGAATGGAAGAGAAGGAAATGCAGTGTGGTCAAGCCCCCTGGGATTCCTTTCTCACCTTCTCTCTTTTTTTCTCTCTCTCTCTCTTTGGTGAGTGTACGTGCCCTAGAGCAAAGTAAAAAAACAAAAACAGGCTCAATGATATCAGATACTAATCTGGTATCCTTATCCAGACAACTCCAGATAAAAAAAGTTCAGCAGATTATTTTTAAAAATATTCACTCCTTGGGGCCAGCAGGTAGTGTGGTAGTTAAGGTGGTAGACTCCTACATGGCTGACCACCGAGTCCTGGACCTGGAGGCTTGCTTTCTTGCTCTCTCTTTCTGATGGGCACACGTATCCTATAGCAAATTTTAAAAAAATTATAATAAAAAATATTCACTCCTCCTCTTCTACTCATCAGGAACAGTATACTTCTCTATTCCTTGTCTTGGGCTTGGGATGTTACACTCTGCCCATTAGGGTACCAATAGACAAGATGTTAAGACTGGGTATGTTCTCTTGTGTTTTTCTTATCACTGTGAGAAGCATACATTCACAGGCTGGTCCCAGAAAGAGAATGAGAGACACACGGAATCCAGACACTCAGGCACAGGTTGGCCTAGAGGAGTCTAAACTCTTGTCACTGACATGAGAACTACACAGGTTCTTACAGGTGGGAGCTGAGACTTCAGGCTGCATGTTATTTAACTTTATCATGACAGTAGATTCCAGATACAAACAGGAAAGAAAACCCTGAAATCAGAAGTTGGCCAAAAGATACTTACCAATAATTCCTTTGTAGTTGGTAGGTACAATGTCTTCATTCCTGAATTTTGCCCCTTGCAGCTTCAGTCTGGTGTTCACCACCCAGAGTGGAGTTGTTAGCAACACATTCACCACACCTTTAAAGAGAGAGGAGACACAAAGGGAAAGCAAAATAAACCTTTTAAGCTCTGCTGTCTTCCATTCACATCCACTGATACCTTTGCCACTGACCTCGGGTAAGGTGTCTCTCTGTGCAAGAATACAACACAAGCCACTACTGTTAGAAGCAATTTGGAAGCCTTGCTGATAGCAAAATGGTGGGCAGTGGCATCTCATGTGGAGGTTCCTCAACTGTATGAGTTTTCAAAAAGTTTATGGAAAATACATTTTAGAAAAAAAACTACAGCTAGATTTCAAAAAAAAGTTTTGTACCAAAATAAACATACTTGAATTCCAATTTTCCATGAACTTATTGAAGTCTCCTCATATACAGGGGGCAATCTATTTGTCAATTTATAGAGCATTCAAAGTAGTAATTTTGATGTAGCTTTAAATACATTTTAAATAACAGCTTTAGAAAGGGGGAAGTGGGTTACTGATAACATGCTAAGTCCATGACAGTATCAGATAAAACACACAACTTTCATCTCTCACACAAGTAGCCTGCATGGTTTTAAGCGGCTACAGATCTGGTACCGAGGGTGACAGATGAAATAAAGTGGTGACATTTCAAAGTGCTTCAACAGGGACTAGAAGTTCACAGAAGAGTTCCTCGTTGCTTAGAGAATTAGGAGAAGCAGGCAGCAAGCAGCAGTTATGAAGTGTCACAAAACACCTGAAACAGCTTCACAAGCATTATGATCCTTACAAGCTTAAGGATGGGGATCTTGGCCCCAGTGTTGCCTCAGAGTGGAACAATACAAGGAGCCAGGTGCTTCTATTTTGAAAACACATGATCCCAATTTACCACCATCTTGAAATATTAAAATAGTCCTCATTAGTCCTGAAATAATTAAAGAAAACACCAGGTAGACTTGAAACAAAGTGCCTGACACATGGCATATACTTCATAAACATTTGCTAAGTAAATATTGAACAAATGAACCAATGAACAAACTCAACAAACAAGTATATATCCAGCCTCCTGATTCTAGTCATGTTCTGAAGAACCAAGAGAAACAATTGTAAGGAAGGGAAACCTTATAGTAAAAAAAAGTCATTTAAACAGAACTGATTTAAAGATTCTGAAAACATATTATAGAGAAAACACATTCTAAGCAAAGATAAACGTGAAACAAGCAGGAAATTCAATTTTTTCATTTGTTGTCTACATTTACAAAAGTAAGATACTTTCCTACTTATTTCTTGGGAGCATTATGGGGACACAATTCTCAAAAAAAGATATTATCAAATAATTTTATGAGTTGTATTTCTTCGATTTTTGCAGGTTAATGTAGCACCAAGGAGTTGCCTTTAGTTACGACTTACTATGTTCATACATAGTCACTTAGGTATCGATCATAATCTCAAAAGACCTTGCCTACAGACTCTTGCTAGTCTCATTTATGAAAAGCACCAGCACCCCACTGAGCAAGATAGAAGGGTATCAATCAATACATGTCCATTTACCCAGACTTCAGATGTACGAATTACTCAACTTCACTTAGAGAAAAATCAGACAAGAAAGTGCACTTTTAAGACAAAAAGGAAGACGGGAACACTCCAACCCACTGAGTATAATAAGCTTCTAGGACTCTGCAGAAAAGCACTGCTGTCCATTAAAAAGATCTTTAGAAACCCAAATTTCCTTCATGTTCTGTTCAAGAGGTGCATACAAACAAAACACTTATGAGGGAGTGCAGTCAAGATTAACATTTAACCATTATTTAAAATTCTGCTTTTTGTATCACCATTAGTAACACAAGTATAAAAGACTGAAAGGATTTTAAGGACAACCTCAAGTATAAAAGTGCACAACATTATTTAAGTAAGAGAATATAAAGTCCTTGTAAGAACACTTTGTATTTCAATGCTTTTTATCTAAAAAGTTCAAGTACTTTTTTCATCCTCTAAATGAAAATAGCCAAAATAGATGGAGAAGTATTTTAAAGTCATTATAATTTCATGAATTCTGGAAAAAGACACTAAAAATACTTGAGATTTCAAAACTTTACTGAAATCTGCAACCTATATAATTAAGCAGAGGACAGAGTAAGAGAGAGAGAAAGTGAGAAAGGAGGCCACCAGGTCCGGGACTTGAACCATGGTCAGCCATGCGGGAGTCCAACATTCTCAACCACCACACCATCTGTTGGCCCCCAATGAAGCTCATTTCTACAGTGATTATAATACAACAGACCATCAATGCTCCTTTCCTAGTAACTTTTCTAATAAAATAATTTAGATTTCAAATGGACATTTATATTGTTCAGTTGTATAGCCCCCAAATTAGTAATTTCTCAGAGAATATGAAGAAGTAATTCTACAAGGGCCAGTCTCATAGTTTCATGGTTAAGGGAGCAGGATCCCACATGGCTGACCATGGTTTCAGTCTTGGTCCCAGAGGTTTGAAAGGCGAGTACATGTGCAAGTGTGTCTGAGATCCCAACAGGATGGAGAAATAGTGAAGGGATTTTGGTGGGACCACGCCTCATCAGAAGGGTGCTTTGACACTTTCCCTCCCTTTCTCTTTCTGACAAATGTGCATGTCTTCTGGCAATTAAAAAAAAAAAGTAATTCTACAAAATATTAACACTAAATGTGCAATATTTAAATCAATTAACTCAACTACAAACTGAAATGGATAGACACATACACACACACACACACAAAAAAAAAAAAAACAGGAAAAAGATCTACTTTCTTTCTATCCTTTAATAAGATCCTGAATATTTAATTCAATGAATATTTTGTTCATTCAGTAAGTATTTGTTGAGCACTTACTATATGCCTGGCACCATTCTAATTGGGCATATAACAGTGTGGGGATATGTTTATATATAAATATATCTGCTCTTATGGAGTTCACATTCACCAAATGAAGACAGGTAATAATTAAACATTTATAATATCAGGTTAACATCTCCCTGGAGTTTCTAAAGTCTCAGATGTCAAGAATCTAAAATCCTCTGATATCTGGCTCCTACTCACCTTATCACTGATGTTCCTATTCTGGACTTCACTCACTGTTCTAGGCACGATCTTGCGTTTTCTTAATTTTCTTCCATTCCTTCTATCAGAAACTATCCCCAATTTACCTGCAAATACTATTAATCCTGCCAAGGCTCAGTCCAAGAGCCACTGCTTTCTAAAAGTACATACTTCCCAGCTGAAAGGGACCTCTCGTTCTTCCATGAACCCCTAAAGCATTAACATGTAATGCTGACTTACATACTCCCACTGTGCAGTGTGTTATGCACTACCGCATCTCTGTCACATTTGACTAAAAGCTCTCACAATCAGGGTGAGTGTCATGGATATGCACCCTCGGTTGTGTTTGGCTTAATGCTCTGGTGTCATTTTCTTGAAATGTTCAGTAAATTCTAAACAAGGGGCCCTGCATTATCATTGTGCATTGGGTCCTGCACATTATGTCCTATTCATGTTAAATATCTCACATAAACCTCAGTAAAAACATTATGGAAAATAAGCAGAGAGGATATTGTAATTCTTGTTTTCACAAAAGAAATTTTAACATCTATAAATTCTGGGAGTGAGCTCCTAAATGAAAAATGGATCTTCTTTACATTAAAAAGATAAATACAGGGGCTGTGGAAAATGGATCTTCTTTACATTAAAAAGATAAATACAGGGGCTGGCAGGCAGCATGGTGAAGGCACTAGACTCCCACATGGCTGACTGTGGTTTGAGTCCTGGACCTGGTGGCTCGCTTCCTCACTTTAAAATGATCTTTGACAAGACTGCCAAGACCACTCAATGGGAAAAGGACAGTCTCTTTAATAAACAGTGCTGGAAAAACTGGATACCAACATGCAGAAGAATGAAGTCTGAAAGAAAAAACAAAATGGGGACCAGCAGGTGGTGTAATGGTTATGTCACTGGACTCCCACATAGTTGACCACAATTTAAGTCCCTGACCCAGCAGCTTCAAATTCATGCCAGGTGCGTGTGCATGTATGCCCATCCTGAGAGGAGAATGAAGAAAGGATTGTGGTGTGGCCATCCCCCCTGGGAGGTTGATTTCTCACTTTCTGTCTGTCAGTCTCTCCAGCAAGTGCATGCACACTATAGCAAAAATCTCTCTCTAAATAAAAAGAACAATTTTTCTCTTTTTCTCTCCCCGCACAGATCATGTCTGTGATCCCAAGATGTGAAGCTATCTCCCCACCAGCAAGTAAGCAATCACCTCTGCAGTACACACGAGCTAGCATCCTCTAATCTAATTCACTTCTGATGCTATCTACTTGGAGATAGTCAGGTCCTATAGGTTAAGGGTTCAGTTCCACAAGACTGTCCCCACTCAGATACCAGCGACAAGTAGAGGCCTCTGGAACTTATGACTACTGACCAGCAACAAGTGGAGGTTCCCACAACCCCTTTCTCGGGTTCAATTAATTTGCCAGAGTAGCTTACAGAATTCAGGAAGATACTTATTTATGTTTATTGATTTATTATAAAAAATATTTTAAAGGATATAAATAAACAGCCAGATGACAAGACATACAAGGTGAGGTCAGGAAGGGCCCCCACTGCGAGAGTTCCCTGTGGAGTTTTGTACATAACCCTCCCAGCACACGGAAGAGTCCTTCCAGCATATGCCCACATGTTCAATGGTCCAGAAGTTCTCCAAATTCTGTCCCTCTGAACTTTAATGGAGACTTCAATGCATAGGCATGATGGATGTCTGGATAACTGTGCGGGACTGTGACTGGGCAAAGAGAGTGTGAGCTAACGTTAACAGACTGAGTAGGGGAAACCCAGCATGGCCTATCTATTCGAATTCTTCGTGGCCTTTCTGTGAAGCATTCCTTCCCTCTGGGTATAGTGCAGAACCCTCTTCAACAGTCTGAATTTCTTTAAGACCAGTTCTAAGCTGCTGGGTCAGGGAAGGGTATAATTATGATTTCTCCTGCTGGTCTGCCTTGAAGAGTTTCAGGAACCAAGGTCAAAAGTCCAAATATTTATGAACCAAGAACTGTGAACAAAATAAATTATTTTACATGCACATACACATGTAAAATAACAGGTAGCTGAGGCAGGAGGATGACAGATTCAAGGGCAGCCTAGACACTATAATTAGACTGTCTCTTAAAAAATACACACATATACAAAAACAGAAAACAAACTCAAAATGGATTAAAGACCTAAACATAAAACCTAAAACTATAAAACTGCTAGAAGAGAACACAGGAATTAGACTTGGCAATGATTTCTTCAATATGACAACAAAAAAACACAGGCAACAGGGGCTGGCAGGTGGCGTAGTAGTTAAGGGAGCTCGACTCCCACATGGTGGCTGTGGTTCGAGTTCTGGACCTGGAGTCTTGTTTCTCACTTTCTCTCTCTCGTTCTCTCTCTCTGGTCTAATTTAAATAAATAAATAAATAGGTAGGTAGATAGATAAATCAATAAGTTAATGAAATAATTCTTACCCCCCCAAAAAAACAGGCAACCAAAACAAAGATATACAAATGGGACATCAAATCTAAACCGTTTTGCGCACCGAAGGACATGATCAAGAGAGTAAAAAGGCAACTTACAGGATAGAAGAAAATATTTATGAATCATTTATTTGATAAGGATTATTATCCAAAAAATACAAAGAATGAAAACAAATAATTGGACAAGAAAATTTAAAAACCTGATTGAGGTTTATTTTTTCCTCCTGACACCAAATGGATAGTATCTTTTCCAATACCACTTCTCTTAACTCTCCACACACTAATTGGGTATCCAACAATTCAATTTAGTTCTGACACTGGAGTTAACATCATATTCCACAGAGCAAAGGATGCAGTCCTACCAAGCTGTCTCCACTTCAGACATCAGCAGCCAAGTACCAGAACTTTCACACATTTGACTATAAATCGAGGGGTTCCCATAATCCCCTCCTCAGGTTCAATAATCTGCTAAAAGGTTCTCACTACTCAGAGAATCATTCTCTAGTATTATCAGTTGTTGTAAAAGATATTAAGTCAGCTACAATCAAAAGGAAGAGGTACAAAACTTTCATACCCTCACAAGGCACACCATTCTCTCAATGTGTTCACCCACAAAGAAGCTCACTGAACACTGTCATTTGGGTATTTTCATGAAGGATCCATTCCATACGCATGGTTGATTAAATCACTGGCAGTTGGTGATTAGGCTCAACCTTTAGCCCTTCTCCTCTCTCCTCCCCTCTAATCATATGGTTAGTTCTTTGGCTTCTAGCCCACAGACTGAAGCTATCTAGGGGCTCACCAACAGTCACCTTATGAGCATAAACTCAGATATGGCTCGAAGGGGCTCATTAAGATTAATAAAAGACATATGACTGCGGTTCGAGTCCCAGATCCGGCACACCAGGAGTGTGTGCGTGCCCAAGATCCTGAGAGGAGAATGGAGGAGAAGGGAGTGCGGCATGGCCATCCCTCCTGGAGAGTGATTTCTCGCTTTCTGTCTCTCTGGCAAGTGCAAACACCCTATAGCAAAAACCTTTACAAAAAATAAAAGAGAAAGATTAACAAAAGACATGACCACTCAGGAAATCCCAAGAGTGTTAGCAGCTGTGCGAGGACACAGGGACAAAGATCACAGGTATTTTATATTATACCACATAAAGAAGTCTACATCTTAAGAATAAAAATGCAAATAGCCCAATTTAAAAATGAGCAAAGGATGTGAACAGATACTTTCACAAAGATGATATATAAAGAACCAATAAGATAAAAAGATTCCCAATATCACTACTCATCAGAGAAAAGCAAAATCAAAATTGCAATGAGACCCCACCTCATGCCCATTGCAGGCTACTTTTTTGTTTGTTTGTTTTTAATTTTTTGGATGACCACTTTTATAAAACAGAAAATAACAAGTGCTGACAAGGATATGAAGAAGTGGAATTTCTGTATACTGATCGGACTGTAAATGGTACAACTACTATGGAAAACAGTATGTTAAACTAGAACTACATATGATCTAGCAATCCCATTTCTGGGTATATACTCAAAAGAATTGAAAGCAGGCTCTCAAAGAGATATTTGAACACTCTTGTTCATGGCAGCACTATCCACAATAGCCAGGTGGTAGAAGCAATTCAAGTGTCTATTAATAGATGAATGCATACACACTATGTGATATATACATAAAATGGAGTATTATTCAGTCATAAGAAAAGGAAATGCGGGTCATGGATGAACCCTGAGGACATTATACCAAATGAAATAAGTCACTCACAAAAAGACAAATACTGTATGATTGCACTTACACGAGGTATCTAAAGTTAAATTCTTAGAAAGTAGAAAATGGTTACCAAGAATTGGGAAAGGAGAGTATGTTTAATTACAGAGTCAGGTTTGCAAGATGAAAAATCTCGAGAGATCTTCTTCACAACAATGTGAATATATTTAATCCTAATGAAATCACATTTTTAAGTTGTTGAGATTGTAAATTTTCATGTTATTGGTTTGTTTTTATTTTTAATTTTTAAAATTTATTTTTAAATTTATTTACATTTAATCGCATCTTTAGTACACATTTCTTTTTCTAACACAAATACTATGCATGTCAGTCAAGACAAAGATATTACTATATATATTGTCATCAGCAAATAGCTTCATTTTTTGTCAAATAAGCATACTTCTACCAGTTTTTTCTTTCTCCTTTCCCTGCCCTCCTTCTGTACTAAACTGGTTTTTTGTTTTTAATTTTACTGATTTATAAAAGATCTTAAAATATGAACAAAGCTAGAATCTAGTGACAAGTGCACTGTAATTTTCTTCTCAAACAATTTTTTGTCTCTCTCCATTCCCCTCTTTACTAAAGAGAGGTATAAACTAACTTATTTGCAAAAAAAAAAAAAAAATTAGGTTAATCTCAATTTGGTCTGTTATTTTGCACAAAGTCTCATAAGAATTCAATTTCTGATACAAGGCAACAGATGCTATTATATTATTGAACTTATGCAAATAACCATTCTGCCACAAAATAAGAATGCTCACAGATATTTTCCAATTGCAAAGGGGCCAGGAAGGGAGAAAAGTTTATGTTTCAATTAAAAGACTTTTTAAAACAAATTGCTGAACTTATCAACAACTCAAAAGAAAACAAAAGTCCTTAAATCTGGAAGACAAATCATAGGAGAAAATCAGTAATGTTTTAGAAAAAAGTCATAGAATTCTATTTCGACAGTTCAGTCTGACCTTTCCATTAACATTCAACATTATTATTGATATTTCGGAACTTGTCCCTACCATTAAGTTGGCCTTTTTCTTGGTCATTTTTTGTCCTTTGTCTATCTGTCTTTAATTTTCCTGGTAAAGCACTCCCTTCAGACCTTCTCAAAGAGCTGTCTAGGCCCTTCTTCAAGAGGCAGACAGCTCCATGGCTCCTGTGATCTAGCCATTTGGGGAGAAAGGAAGATGTCCCACTGATAACTGGGCCTCCAGCATCCAAAACTCGCGTGAACAGCCCTTCTTCAAGAGGCAGACAGCTCCATGGCTCCTGTGATCTAGCCATTTGGGGAGAAAGGAAGATGTCCCACTGATAACTGGGCCTCCAGCATCCAAAACTCGCGTGAACAGCCCTTCTTCAAGAGACAGCCAGCTCCATGGCTCCTGAGATCTAGCCATTTGGGGAGAAAGGAAGATGTCCCACTGATAACTGGGCCTCCAGCATCCAAAACTCGCGTGAACAGCCCTTCTTCAAGAGACAGCCAGCTCCATGGCTCCTGAGATCTAGCCATTTGGGGAGAAAGGAAGATGTCCCACTGATAACTGGGCCTCCAGCATCCAAAACTCGCGTGAACAGCCCTTCTTCAAGAGACAGCCAGCTCCATGGCTCCTGAGATCTAGCCATTTGGGGAGAAAGGAAGATGTCCCACTGATAACTGGGCCTCCAGCATCCAAAACTCGCGTGAACAGCCCTTCTTCAAGAGACAGCCAGCTCCATGGCTCCTGAGATCTAGCCATTTGGGGAGAAAGGAAGATGTCCCACTGATAACTGGGCCTCCAGCATCCAAAACTCGCGTGAACAGCCCTTCTTCAAGAGACAGCCAGCTCCATGGCTCCTGAGATCTAGCCATTTGGGGAGAAAGGAAGATGTCCCACTGATAACTGGGCCTCCAGCATCCAAAACTCGCGTGAACAGCCCTTCTTCAAGAGACAGCCAGCTCCATGGCTCCTGAGATCTAGCCATTTGGGGAGAAAGGAAGATGTCCCACTGATAACTGGGCCTCCAGCATCCAAAACTCGCGTGAACAGCCCTTCTTCAAGAGACAGCCAGCTCCATGGCTCCTGAGATCTAGCCATTTGGGGAGAAAGGAAGATGTCCCACTGATAACTGGGCCTCCAGCATCCAAAACTCGCGTGAACAGCCCTTCTTCAAGAGACAGCCAGCTCCATGGCTCCTGAGATCTAGCCATTTGGGGAGAAAGGAAGATGTCCCACTGATAACTGGGCCTCCAGCATCCAAAACTCGCGTGAACAGCCCTTCTTCAAGAGACAGCCAGCTCCATGGCTCCTGAGATCTAGCCATTTGGGGAGAAAGGAAGATGTCCCACTGATAACTGGGCCTCCAGCATCCAAAACTCGCGTGAACAGCCCTTCTTCAAGAGACAGCCAGCTCCATGGCTCCTGAGATCTAGCCATTTGGGGAGAAAGGAAGATGTCCCACTGATAACTGGGCCTCCAGCATCCAAAACTCGCGTGAACAGCCCTTCTTCAAGAGACAGCCAGCTCCATGGCTCCTGAGATCTAGCCATTTGGGGAGAAAGGAAGATGTCCCACTGATAACTGGGCCTCCAGCATCCAAAACTCGCGTGAACAGCCCTTCTTCAAGAGACAGCCAGCTCCATGGCTCCTGAGATCTAGCCATTTGGGGAGAAAGGAAGATGTCCCACTGATAACTGGGCCTCCAGCATCCAAAACTCGCGTGAACAGCCCTTCTTCAAGAGACAGCCAGCTCCATGGCTCCTGAGATCTAGCCATTTGGGGAGAAAGGAAGATGTCCCACTGATAACTGGGCCTCCAGCATCCAAAACTCGCGTGAACAGCCCTTCTTCAAGAGACAGCCAGCTCCATGGCTCCTGAGATCTAGCCATTTGGGGAGAAAGGAAGATGTCCCACTGATAACTGGGCCTCCAGCATCCAAAACTCGCGTGAACAGCCCTTCTTCAAGAGACAGCCAGCTCCATGGCTCCTGAGATCTAGCCATTTGGGTTCTTTGCCTTCTCTCTCTATTTTAATTTCCTACCTTCTTTTTCTTTACCTTACTCTTTTTTTTATTTTTAATTTTTAAAATTTATTTTTAAATTTATTTACATTTAATCGCGTCTTTAGTACACATTTCTTTTTCCAACACAAATACCATGCATGTCAGTCAAGACAAAAATATTACTATATATATTGTCATCAGCAAATAGCTTCATTTTTTGTCAAATAAGCATACTTCTACCAGTTTTAGAAAAAAGTCATAGAATTCTATTTCAACAGTTCAGTATAACCTTTCCATTAACATTCAACATTATTATTGATATTTCGGAACTTGTCCCTACCATTAAGTTGGCCTTTTTCTTGGTCATTTTTTGTCCTTTGTCTATCTGTCTTTAATTTTCCTGGTAAAGCACTCCCTTCAGAACTTCTCAAAGAGCTGTCTAGGCCCTTCTTCAAGAGGCAGACAGCTCCATGGCTCCTGTGATCTAGCCATTTGGGGAGAAAGGAAGATGTCCCACTGATAACTGGGCCTCCAGCATCCAAAACTCGCGTGCTATGATGTGCTTTGGAAAAGATTTTCTTGGATTGATTCTCTGTGGAGTCCTTTGTATTTCTTGGGTCTGGATATTTGAATGCCTTTCTAAGTTTGGAAAGTTTTTCCCCAGGATTTCATGGACTAGATTATCAATACCATTATTAGTTTCTTCACCTTCTAGGATACTGATTATCCAGATGTTTGGGGGTCTAATGGTATCTAGTATTACTTGTGTATTATTCTCATTTATTTGGGTTACTTTCTTAGTTTTTTGGTGAATTTTTCTAGGTCAGAGGTTCTGTCTTCTACATCTAATATTTGATCTTCTGCATGATTTAATCTGCTTTTAACATTTTCAAAGGGAGGTTTTGATTTCCTGTATTACAGCCTTCATCTCTAACAGTTCCATTTGATTCTTTTTAATGGTGTGTATTTCCTCTTTCAGATCATGGAAGAACTTCCTCGTCTTCTGAAACTTGTTTCTTTCCTCCTGCATTTTCTGGAGTTCGTTGTCTCTCTTCTCTTACATCTCTGTTAGCTTTTTCAGTATGAATATCCTAAATTCTTTATCTGACATTTCCATGAGTTCTACTGTATTGTCTGTGGATGATGAACGGCTGTTCTTTTCCTGTGGGGGAGATATATTTTCTTGATTTCCCATACTTCTTGTGCCTTTGTGGTGGTTTCTGGTCATCTAATGGATTATAAGTTATTTCTGACCTTCAGGCTTTTTGCTGGGTGTTGGGCTGGAAGGAGAGGTTTGGGGAAGAGGACTTCTGGTTAAAGGGGCAGGGCTAGGCCCACCTCAGATGCACATGGATTTTGGCTTTTTGCTGGGTGCTGGGCTAGAACAAGAGGTTTGGGGCAGAGGCTTTCCTGTTAAAGGGGCAGGGCTAGACCCACCTCAGATGCACATGGATTCTGGCTTTTCACTGGGTGTTAGGCCAGAAGGAGAGGAGGGTTATTGGTTTTTTTTTTTTACGAGAGATTTTTGCTATAGGGCACATGTGCTTACCAGAGAGACAGAGACAGAGACAGAAAGCGAGAAAGAGGAAGGATGGCCATACCCTAATCCCTTCTCCTTCATTCTCCTCTCGGGATTTTGGGCACATTTGCATATGCACCTGGAATGAGTTTTAAGCCGCTGGGTCTGGAACTTGAACTGTGGTCGACTATGTGGGAGTCCAGTGATGGGACCATTACGCTATCTGCTGGTCCCTATATTATATATTTTTTACAATAACAATAATAAAAAAAGGTCAGGGGCCAGCAGGTAGCATGGTGGTTGGTTAAAGCACTGAACTCCCAAATAAATGATCGCATTTGGAGTTCTGGACATGGTAGCTTGCTTTCTCTCTCTCTCTCTCTGGTGAGCATGTGTGCCCTATAGCAAATTAAAATATAATAACAATAATAATAAAATTAAAAATTCTTTGAAAAGAACTGAGAAAACTGACTAAAGTCTATTTTTTTTGGTGTATGTGTTGCAGAAACAAGTATCTGAATATATTCTTTGCAATATCATTTTATGTTAAAATAAACCTCTTTAAGGACATATGAACCACAGATAATACTAAATATAAAAACATTTTACATTCACAAAACCTTGTTACCTGCAACAAATCCAACTACCAGATCTTTTCCAGTAGTAGAACGTTGACCTTTGACCCAGACTGCTTTGAGGCTATTAAAAGTGTAGAAATAGACAAAATTGGAGCAGCAGAGACTGGAAATAACGGGAAACCATCCTCGATATGGTGCCAAGCTAGGGAAAAACACAGTAAGCAAAATAAAGGTCATGGACAAAAGCCATCAGAAACTGTCAAAGAAGTCCTCGGAAAAGCTGATCATCACTCACATAGCCCCAACGTTCATTCCTACACTACAAAGAACTCCGAATTGTACCCAGACCTTATATTCTAAAGAATATCCAAATAAAAAAAATCTATTTTAGCATTAACTGTATCAAAGTCAATGACTGATTTATAATTTCTCCTCTCAATTTCCTTTAGTAGCATTCATATATAAAATTGGAGACAACTTCTTTATGGTGGTGAGTCAATACAGCATCATTCATGTTTTATTATATGGCAAGAACACTTAAAATACTGTGTTGCTGGAAAAGTCATGACACATTTTGCACAGAAAAGCAGAAAAAATATGCCATAACTTTTATGACAACCTAATAATTATAGAAAATAAATGCAAAAAAAGCCCCCAAAAATGATGGGGGTGGGCCAGTGGGTGGCGTGGTGGTTAAGGTGCTGGATCTCAATGGCTGACTGCACAGTTAGAGTCCCATACCTGAAGGCTTGGAAAACACGCCAGGCACGTGTACATGTGCACCCAAAATCCTAAGAGGAAAGTATTAGAGAAGGGACTGGCATGGCCATCCCTACTGGTGAATGATTTCTTACTTTCCCTCTTTCTCTGTCTCTCTCCAGCGAGTGCACATGCCCTAGAACAAAACTACTGGGTCATCAGAAAAGCCGTGACATATTTTTTTACGCAAAAATGGGTCATGGCTTTTCTGACAATCCAATTTAAAAAAAATTGTAGGATTTGCTACTCCTTAATGCTTCTAACAGGAATGAACATAACAACTGTTCACTTCTTTAGCTTACTGCACATAAAACAGAACATTGATTTCATGGAAGACTTTATGATCAAGAATCAAATGGCTGGCAGAGCTGGCAGGTGGCATGATGGAAAAGGTAGTTGAGGTGCTGGACTCCCACATGGCCAACTGTGGTTTGAGTCCTGGACCTGATGGCTTGCTTTCTCACTGTCCCTCCCTCTGTCTCTTTCTGGTCAAATTAAAAAATAACAATATATAATATTAAATAAATAATTCTTTAAAAATTAAAAGAATCAAATGGGTAACCATATATCTTTAAGGAATTAAAAACAATTCTGTACTTACAAGCCAGGCAATTAAAATTCATAACACTACGAAGATATGAGAATGAACAGGAAGTGAGTGCCAGTGAACTGGAGGCAAACGGGTCTCCTAACAAGTTGATGAAATGAGGTCGTACTCACAGGCCTTCTTCTTTAATGATCTCCAGCAGCACCATGTGTGTAGTTTTGGACTTTCTTTTTTCATCAACTATAAGACCAAAGAGCATATGTTTAAATGCTTTGAAAATTACTATCTTCAGCATCAGCAAGTTTCACTGAAATGGCACTTACCTTACTTGAACAATCTCTCCCCTTATTCTTTGAGCTCCCTAGTTTGCCTCAGAACTTACTGTTCCTTTTGTGTGACTGTTTGCTAAATTTCCAACTGTAGATTCCTATGATTCACCTGTTATTCGTAAACCACAGAGCGTCAAATGGCCAGTCATGGTGGTGCAGTGGTAACGTAATGCTTTACAACACAGAACCACATGGAAGAGTCCCTGCTTTGTATCCCAGGGTCTCCTTGTGCACACTAGGCATGCGTGAGTGCCTGTGATTTGGGTTATATAATAACAGAAGCCGAACACAGTGTGAGGAGATTTTTTGGGGGTGCTGTTTCTCTCTCTCATAGAAAAAATAATAAAGTTAAAAAAATTTTTTAAAGCATTTCAGCTCCTAAAAAGTAAAAGATCAAGCTCTCATAAAGTACTCATTGTTTTTCAGTTTTAGATATTTTCTCATTTTAATTTATTTTATTGCCAGAGAGAGAGATGGGGGCAGAGTGAGGGAAGAGAGGGAGAAAGCACTCTTCTGTCAGGGGCTTGATCATGCGGCAATCCCTTCTCCTCCATTTCTCCATCCTGTTGGGACTCTGGGCATGCATGCACATGCACCCAGTGTATTTTTCTTTTCTTTCATTTGTTTTCTTTAAAGAATTATTTTAGGGACCAGCAGTTAGTGTAATGGCTATGTCACTGAACTCCCATGTAGCCGACCACGGTTCGAGTCCTGGACCTGGTGGCTTAAACTCACGCTGGGTGCATGTGTGTGCGTGCCCAGGATCCCAAAGGGAGAATGGAGAAGGGATTGCAGCGTGGCCATCCCCCTGGGGATAATTTCTCGCTTTCTATTTCTTTGTCTCTCTTTGTCTTTCTGGCAAGCGCACAAGCCCTATAGCAAAAAACTCTCCCCCCAGAAAAAAGACTTATTTTATTTAACTTTATTTATTTATTTACTTATTTTAATTTTACTGCGGCGGGGTGGGGGTGGGGGGAGGAGAGTGAGAAAGCAAGCTGCCAGGTCAGGACTCGAACCATGGTTGGCCATGTGGGAGTCCAGTGTCCTTTACCACCATGCCACCTGCTGGCCCCATCCCAGTGTATTTTTCAAATCAGGACTCAAACTGTGGTCAGTCATGTGGGACCTGACTTCCTTAAACACTAGGCTATGAGGTCAATCCTACATATTTTTTTCTTTTATTGATTTTTGCTTTTGTGCACATGTGCTCGCTAGAGGGAGAAACAGAAAGTGAGAAATCACCCCCTAGAGGGGATGGCCCATGCTGCAATCCCTTCTCTACTCTCCTCCTGGGTACGCATGCACGCATATCTGGTTTGATTTTTCAAGTCACTGAGTATAGGACTTGAATCACGGTTGGCCATGTGGGAGTCCAGAGCCTTAACCACTTCGCCATCAACTTTTAACATCTTATACAGAGAAGAAATAAATTATCATTTCCTTTTTAAAGTATAGAAGAGGTTTCAGACACAGGCCAGCAGATGATGGCATAATGGTTACATAGTTGACTGTGGTTCGAGTCCGGACCCTGCAGCTTAAAACTCATGCCAAGTGCATGTGCATGCACGACCAAAATCCTGAGAGGAGACTGGAGGAGAAGAAATTGCGGCATAGCCATGGCCATCCCTCCTTGGGGCTGATTTCTTGCTTTCTGCCTCTCTATCTCTGTCTTTCTAGCAAGTGTACGCACCCTATACTAAAAATCTCTCTCTCAAAAAAAAGAAGAGGTTAGAGACACAAAATTTGTGAAGGGCACATGTGGGTTGGTAGCAAAGCCAGGATTAAAACTCAAGTTTTAGCCTGGTGCTCTGTCTCTTAATCTAAAAAACAGAAGGTCTCGAAAGTATGAGAATTCTGTATTCTCTGTTACTTCAATTAACTTCAAACTTCCTAATCACACTTGAAAAATCATTTAAGAACATAAAACTATAAACATTCATCAATCTCCTAAGAATTAAAATTAGTACCAGTACAGCTTGTGGGATGGTAAATCAGTAAACCCTAACTGCTATCTGGCAATAACCACCGAGATCACAAACACATTTACCCTTTGATCCTGTATCCCACAGAATTTATAGAACCAAGGTGCTGTATGAACAAGTCTATTTGAGGATCACTACTTGCAGTAACAAAAGAGTAGGAATGACCCAAGAACCTATACTAGGTGAAGGGTAAACAGGTTCTGGTGCATTCACATCATGGAATGCCATATAGTTATAAGACAGGATGAATGTGCTGGTTTGGAAGGCCTCTAATATACTGTTAACTGAAAACTACAAAGAAGTGTGTAAAGTATGCTTTTTGTGTAAGAAGGAGAGAAAAATTAAGATGATATGCTCTTGGGACCAGCAGATCAGGTGTAATGGTTACATCGCTGGTCTCCCACATATTCAACCACGATTCAAGTCCCAGACTTGGTGGCTTAAAACTCATGCTGGGTGTGTGTGCATGTGTGCTCAAAATCCTGAGAGGAGGATGGAGAAGAAGGGTCTGCGGTATGGCCATCCCCTCTTGAGGGTGATTTCTCGCTTTTTGTCTCTCTGGTAAGCACATGTGCCCTATAGCAAAAATCTGTCAAGGAAAAAAAAAGGATAATATGTTCTTATTTGCTTGTTATTCTATAAAGAAAGTCTGCAAAGCTGGGGCCAGCAGGTGGCATGGTGGTTAAGGGCACTGGACTCCCACATAGCTGACTGTGGTTCGAATCCTGGACCTGGCGGCTTGCTTTCTCACTTTCCCTCTCCCCCACCACCCCCTACGTCCTCACTCACTCTCTGTTCCTCTCTGATCAAATAAAAATAAATAAAGTTAAAGAAATTATTTAAAAAAAAAAAAAGTTTGCGGGACCAGCAGTTGGCGTAATGGCTATGTCACTGGACTCCCATGTAGTCCATTGTGGTTCAAGTCTCGGACCCAGTGGCTTAAACTCACGCTGGGTGCGTGTGCGTGTGTACCCAAGATCCCAAGAGGAGAATGGAAGAGAAGGGATTGCAGTGTAGCCAACCCCCCTCGGGGGCGATTTCTCACTTTCTGCCTCTCTGTTTTTCTCTTTCTTTCTGGCGAGTGCACATGCTCTATAGCAAAAACCTCTCCAAAAAAAAAAAAAATTTGCAAGGCTATTCAAGAAATTAAGGGAACCAGCAGTTAGTGTAATGGCTATGTCGCTGGACTCCCACGTAGTCGACCGCGGTTCGTATCTCGGACCCGGTGGCTTAAAACTCACGCCGGGCGCGTGTGCGTGCGTGCCCAAGATCCCGAGAGGAAAATGGAGGAGAACGGATTGTGGCGTCCTGGGGGGTGATTTCTCGCTTTCTGTCTCTATGTCTCTCTCTGTCTGCCTGGCGAGCGCATGCACCCTACAGTGAAAATCTCTCCAAAAAAAAAAAAGAAATTAATAAAGGTTTTACCTGCAGTGGAGAGGAAAGGGAGAAGGGGCAAAAGAGCTCGATTTTCATTGGACTGTATTCCTTTTTATATACAATGTGAACTTCAAAGAGTTCATGGAAAAGTGCAATTGAACTATGAATTCATTTGGTACAAAAAAACCTTTGAAATCCATAAATAGTTTTTTCATAATATGCTTTTTCTGTGAACTTTGTGAAGACTGTGCACGTATTTTGCCTTCTGAATTATATAAAATTATTACCTATCCAGAAACTAAAATTAACCAAAAATAGTAGGTATGAAGCATTTGCCTTTTGTACTAGGATCCAAAGCTAATCCTATTTATCTTTTCATATAACTTTTGGTGTTGGGTTATAAGTTCAAGTGGAAAAATAATAGAGAAAGAAACAAGCAAGAATTACAATGAGTGCAATGTTCTATAAAGCTAGAGACAAATTAGGTTTGCTAGTCTTCCTTCTCTTTTGTCAAAATCTACCTCCCTCAAAAAACTCTATTTTGTGCCTTAAAGTCATACGGCAGCCAGTAGATGGTGTGGTGGTTAAGGGGTTGAACTCCCATGCAGTTGATCATGGTTCAAGTCCCAGACCCGGTCGCTTGAAAATCATGCCGGGTGAATGTGCATGTGTGACCAAAATGCCAAGAGGAGACTGGCAGAGAAGGGGCTGCAGAGTGGCCAAACCCTTAGGGGTTGATTTCTCATTTTCCCTCTGTCTCTTTCAGGTAAGTGAACCTGCCTCTGGGATTTGAACCTCAGAGGTGGCCACGTGGGACCCAATGCCGTAACTACCATGCCATCACTGTCCCTTCACTAACTTTTAATACTGGTCATCATCATTTCTTATTTAGCAGAATCATTCATGAATAAGACATAGTACTGGGTTGTCGGAAAAGTCATGATGTATTTTTTTAATTTAAAAATGTGTCATGACTTTCCAGACAATCCAATAATTGCCATGATCTGAGAGAACCTGAGTGGGCTTGCATTAATGATTTTGAATCATTACAATTTTTTCTGATAAGCTCTCTCTATATATAAAATTGTTTTTAAAGTTTTTGCCTTAAGAAAAAAAGGGCACGTGTGTGCATGCCCAAAATCCCAAGAGGAGAATGAGGAAGGAATTGTGGTACGGCTATCTCCCACTAGGGGGCTCTTTCTCAGTTACTTTCTCTCTCTGGCAAGCAAACTAGGCTTGACAGCAAAAATAAAGTAAAATAAAGTCAGTGAAAACAGAAACAGTGGCACTCAAAACAAAACAAAACAAGATATCCTTACATTAATTTAGAATTTACTAGAGAAAATGTTTGTTTCCCAAAATCAAATGAACAGGAATATAATTACTACAAAAGATAAATACTCACCCTGAAGTCGAAGTCTAGCTGTATCCAAGGGGAAAAATACTGTCATTGCTGTTACACTTCCCTGAAAAGGATGAAAAAGGCTTTAGCCATTATGGTATCACTGGTTTTAAGTGAACAAAAGTTCATTATTAATGATATGACTAACTGGATTTTCAGTGAACAAGTACCTACAATATTTTAATCTATTGTGATTACTATTGTTTAAATTTCTACAGTTATATACTTAAACAGAGATATTTAATTTTCCAGAAGAAATATCTTCTCTTTTGGGGCCAGCAGATGGCATGGTGGTTAAAGGCGCTGGATTTCCACATGGCAGATTGTGGTTCAAGTCCCAAACCTGGCAGTTTGCTTTCTCACTTTCCCTTTATGTCTCTCTCTCTGGTCAAATCAGAAAATAAATAAACAGTAATAACAAACAGAATTAAATAAATAATTACTTAAAAAAAAAAGAAGAAAGCAATTTCTTCTCTATCTTCCTTATAGTTAAAAAGAAAATGCAGTAGGTCCCCGCAAATGACAAACGTGGACTTGCAATCAAGGATGCAAGACAAAGACAAGAGACAAATGGATGTTTAATTCTTTATACATACATACACACACACACACACACACACACACACACACACATACTTTAAAGAGGTTTCTGCCATAGGGCACGTTCCCTCTGGGGAGGGGGGAAAAGGGCGGAGTGAGAAATCACCCCCAACCCCCACCCCCACCCATCCCTTCTTCATTCTCTTCCTGGGATCTTAGGCAGGCACACACACATGCCTGGCGAGATTTTCAAGCCACTGAGTCTGGGACTAGAACCAGGGTTAGCAATGTGAGACTACCTTAGCCACCATGCCACTCACTGACCCCAACATCTCAATTAAAAAAGAAAAAATCTTGAGGGAATAAGAGAAATGAAAATTGTCTACTAATAATTCAACCTCCAGCCCTCAGTCTCAAGTGGAGAGGCAAGGGGCAGGCCTTCAGAAGACTCCTCCACTGCAGCTAAGAACTAGTGCTTTCAGGGAATAAGACAAATGAAGACTGTCTACTGATAATTCAGCCTCCAGCCCCCAGTAGAGTGGTAGGGTGCCCCCTAATCTGCTGCACAAAGGGATGAAAATGGAACAGCAAAGAGATTGCAGATTACCTCCTCCTGCATATCCCTGAACGCTCAGATTGAACTTTTAGAAATTAGGAAGAAACATATAACCCATCAGATGACTAGAAATTATCGCAAAGGTACAAGAAATATGAGAAACCAATACTCCCCACCACCCACCACCCCCGCCAAGGGAAAAGAATGACTCCTCTTCATCCACACACAGTACAATAGAACTTGTGGAAATGTCTGATAAAGAACTTAGAATAGTCATAGTGACAAAGCTAATAGAGCTACAAGGGAAGAGAGACAATGAACTCCAGAAGAGGCAGGAGAATAGGGCCAAGGAGTTCAAGGAAGTGAGGAAGTTCTTGTATAATCTGAAAGAGGAAATACGTATCATAAAAAAGCATCAAATGGAACTGTCAAGAGATGAAGAGTGTAATAAAGGAAATAAAAACCTCCCTTGAAAGTATTAAAAGCAGAGTAGATCATACAGAATGATCGAATCTCAGATATAGAAGATAGAATCACTGGCCTAGAAAAATCCACCACAAAGACTGAGAAAACAGTCCAAAAAAATGAGAATAATATATGAGAAATACTAGATACCGTTAAATGCCAGATTGACCAAGACCACAAAGAAAAGATACTCAGACTGGCAGAAGAGAAACAAGTTACCTACAAAGGATATCCCATCAGGCTAACTGCAGACCTCTCACTGGAAACAATGCAAGCAAGGAAAGAATGGAAAATATATTCAAAGTGTTGAGTAAAAACCAATTTCAACCAAGAATCCTATACCCAACAAGATTAATCTTTATATGGGAAGAAAAGATAAAAACATTCTCAGATAAACAAGAATTTACCAACACCAGACCAGTTCTCCAAGAAGTTCTGAAGGGAGTGCTGTATCAGGAAAACTAAAGTCAGACACACAGAAATAAGAGTTAAAGAACATCTAAGAAAAGGGCCAGCTTAATGGTAGAGACAAGTACAGAAGTGAATATTATCTTCCAGAATTTAAACGGAAAGCTTGGACTACAACAGAAGTTAGATGAAGTACATGAGACTGAACTGGTGAAATAGAATTTTATGACTTTTGACTAAAACAATACTGCTCTTTTTCTATGCTTTGTACTCCAGAGATAAGGAATTTTGTCTTCTCTTGAATTGTCAACAGATCCATGCACCTACTGTTTGAACAGAATCCTAACCTGTTTCTTGGCTTTATGTCTTAAGCAAAGTTCTCTTAACATTTTTTGAATTTTATTTGTTAAAGCTAAAACTGCCTTTCTTGCCATAGGGCGGGCGCCACCACGCACAAAACTGCCTTTCTTGAAATTAAAAAAATATATTAAGGGAACCAGCAGTTAGCATAATGGCTATGTTGCAGGACTCCGACATAGTCGACCGCGGTTCGCATCTCGGACCCGGTGGCTTAAAACTCACGCTGGGCGTGTGTGCGTGCGTGCCCAAGATCCCAAGAGGAGAGAGAATGGAGGAGAGGGGACTGCGCCGTGGCTATCCCCCCGGGGGATGATTTCTCGCTTTCTGTCTTTGTCTTTCTCTGTCTGTCTAGCAAGCACACGTACCCTATAGCAAAAACCTCTCCAGGAACAAAAAAAATTTAAAAATATCTATTTAATGACCACAGTAAGCTATACAGCCTCAGCTAGGTGCTATTTTATAGTATATTCATAGTACTCACACTTTTATGCCTAAAGTCAAACATTTGTTCACCGATATTTATATATCAGCTGAACTTGCTATTGAAAGTAGTTAGATCGATTAAGATATTTTGTTAACCAATAAAACGTAGGGGGGGAAAAAGACTTGGAAAGCAACTGCAGATACCAGAGACAGTGTGGGGAGGAGGGTGGGAAGTGGCAGAGGGTGAGAAATGGGGGGCGGGGAGGGATTTTATGTGTGTGTGTGGTGTGTGTGTGTGCGTGTGTATAAATAAGAAATAGAAAATTATTTGTTGATGATAACATGTAGGACTAAGCCACTATATAATGTATTCTGGATGGGAAACTGCATTTTGTATGCTGTGATGATGTTTGGTGAATGAATGTAAAATAAATAAATTAGAAAAAATAAATAAAATAAATAAATCTTCACAATAACCTGATGACTAGGTCCTACTCTTCTCTTTGACAGATGAGGAGGCAGATACTAGGAGGGTCAGCCATTTTCCTAACATCTCCAGTTTGTAAGTGTCAGAATCAGTGTATGAATATAGGCAACCTATCTCCAGAGTCCATGCTTTTGACCACTATTGTAATAAAAACTTCAAATAAAGTTACTAATAAAAGTAAAAAATAGTAAAGTACTAATATAGAACCCATTTTATGTGTCAACTAATTTTTGGTGTACTAATCTGAAAAAACAGCAGAGAGCCTGGCATAGCATAAATCCTGAACATGAAAATGAATGTAAGAATGTATGTTCCTACAGATAAACTTATTATTCCAAAGAACGTAAATTCCAAATGCTAAAGGTAAATTTGGAACACAGTTATTCCGTACACCAGGGACTTACTATATTTGTCTTCTAGCCAAGAAAACACAAAGATAGCTGTTTTTATCAGTAGCTATTACCTACAGCAAAATATTTATTATATGTCAAGCTGTATTAGCACATGATTTTTAGAATTTGAATTAAACTGCTCTTAAAATAATCAATATTGTTCCCTGAGGACTCCCTGTTCATGTATATAAAACTAGAAGGCACAAAATATTGAGAAGATAACCACAATGTACAATAAATTACATTGTGCCAGAGAAGCAAAATGTATTATTTTGAGGCCCACAGAATTCTAACCATCCGAGTGGGAGTTCTATTTCTGACAACAGTAACAACTTAAAAAACTCTTATTTCCAGAGAAATAGCCTTAGACGTAGCTCACCAAAACCATTTTTAGTTAGGACATTCTATACCCTCTCCTCTTCTCCCCTAGGGGTCTGGTATTTAACCACTTGGTGCTGGGAGAACAGGCACTTGAGCAGTAGAGTTCCTTCACCTAAGACATGGGGAGACAGGAGCAGGGCACTAGGTCTACCCAAAGCCAGAGCAGCAGAAACGGGTCTGTCATAACCAGATCTCTCTGATATCTCGTCCTATTGTTCACTGTTCTACCTTGGTTCTCATTTTTTTAAACCAAGAAACACATGGCTCTGAAAACACATGGCCAGCAGGTAGCATGATGGTTAAGGTGCTAGACACTCCCACATGGCTGACCATGGCTCGAGTCCCAGATCTGATGGCTTGCTTTCCCACTTTCTTTTTTTTTGGAGAGGGTTTTGCTATAGGGGGCGTGCGCTGGCCAGAGAGAGACAGAGACAGAAAGAGAGAAATCATCCCCCAGGGGGGATAGCCACGCCGCATTCCCTTCTCCTCCATTCTCCTCTCAGGATCTTGAGCACACACGCACACGTGCCCGGCATGAGTTCAAGCCTCCAGGTCCAGGACTCGAACTGTGGTCGACTACATGGGAGTTCGGTGACATAGCCATTATGCTAACTGCTGGCCCCAGCTTTCCCACTTTCTCTCTCTGTCTCTCTCTGGTCAAATTAAAATAAATGAATGAATAAATAAAATTAAATAAAAATAATCCTTTAAATAAAAAAATTATTATTACTACCATTCTTTAGTATACTATAGGACATGTGCACTCAGGAGAGAGAAAGAGACAGAGAGAGAGAGAAAGAAATGAAAAAGCAAGCCTCCAGGTCCAGGACTCGAACTGCAGTCAGCCATATGGGAGTCTAGAGCCTAAACCACCACACCAACTGCTGGCCCCACACATGGCTTTTCTCTTCTAATAAAAGTATACACAACACACACACATAAACACAAAATCTGGGAAAATCAAACAAGAGTTTTTATTTTTTTTGGGGGGGGGAGAGATTTTTGCTATAGGGCACGTGTGCCCACTGGAGAGACAGAAAAAATGAGAAATCACCTTCTGAGAGGATGGTCACCCTGCAATCCCTTCACCGCCATTCTCGTCTCAGGATTTTGAACACACACACATACACACACACACATACAAAGCACGCACGCACATCCAGCATGAATTTCAAGCCTCCAGGTATAGGGCTCAAACTGTAGTCCGCCATGTGTGAGTCCAGTGCCTTAACCATTACACCCCCAAACAAGGAATTTTTTTTTTTTTGAGAGAGGTTTTTGCTATAGGGCGCGTGCGCTCGCCAGACGGACAGAGAGAGACAGAGAGACGGAAAGCGAGAAATCATCCCCCAAGGGGGATGGTCACGCCGCAATCCCTTCTCCTCCATTCTCCTCTAGGGATCTTGGGCACGCACACACACGTGCCCAGCGTGAGTTTTAAGTCATCGGGTCCGGGACATGAACCATGGTCAACTACATTGGTGTCCAGCAACATAGCCATTACACTAAGTGCTGGTCTCCAAACAACGAATTCTTAACACGGATAACATTGGAAGAGGGAGGAATTAAAGATGTCTGACATATTTCATAGTCAGCATTTCTATGTAATCCTTTAATAAACATGTGTTAGTTTTGTTTTTGAAGTGAGAAAAAAATAAATATGTAGAGAGATTCAAAGACATCATGATACAAGAGAACAAGATAGCCTCATTATTTTCAACGTATAGGCTATGTTTTTTTTTAATGCTAGGGACACACAACAGTGAGTGTGCATGCACAAACACCTGCGAAGGGGGCCTGATCACACCACAGTCCTTTTCCTCCAGTTCTCCATCCCACTATCAGGATACTGGGCATGTGTGTACGCCTGGCATGTTTTACAAGCCACTGGAGCTAGGACTTGAACTGTGGCTGGCCAAGTAGGATCTGGCTTCCCTTGCACAGCGCTTAACCACTGCAGTACAGGGTGAACCTGCACATGTCTATCTTGATGTCAGCACCACTCTTTGATTTCTGTAGTCCTATAGTAAGTTTTTAAATTCAGAAGTATGAGGAGCCAGCCTATTGGTTAAGGAAGCCAGATCCTACTTGGCTGACTGTGGTTTGAATTCCGGCCCTTGCAGCTTGAAAAATATGCTGAGCATGTGCATGTGCATGCCCAAAATCACAGCAGGATGGAGAGGTGGAGAAGGGATTGTGGCATGACCACATCTCATTGGGAGGTGCTTTCCACCTCTCTGATGAGCACACATGCCCTCTGGCAAATAAAAACATTGAGCATACGTTCTCTAACTTTGTTCTTTTTCAAAGTTATTTTGTCATTTGCTTATGAATTTTAGGATCAATTTGTAAATTTTTGTGAAAAAGCTGGGATGTTGATAGCAATTGCACTGAACCTATAAATCCATTTGGGGAGTACTGCTATCTTATTAAGACTTCCAATCCATGAATATAGCATATCTTTCCATTTATTCAGGTCTTCTTTAATTTCTTTCAATGATATATAGTTTTCAGTTTACCACAAGTTTTAATAGGCACTATCTATGTTATCATTCAGTTCTAAGTATTTTATTTCCATCACAAGTTCTTCTTCTTCTTTTTTTTTTTTTTGGAGAGGTTTCTGCTATAGGGCACATGTGCTCGCCAGAAAGACAGACAGAGACAGAAAGCGAGAAATCACACCCTAGGGGGGATGGTGACGCCGCAACCTCTTCTCCTTCATTCTCCTCTCGGGATCTTGGGCACACACGCATAGGCCCCTGGAATGAGTTTAAGCCAATGGGTCCGAGACGCAAACCGCGGTCAACTACATGGGAGTCCATAGTCATTATGGTAACTGCTGGTCCCTCCCCACCTTTTTTTGAGAGGCTTTTGCTATAAGGCTCGTGTGCTCACCAGAAAGACAGACAGACCGGGAACCAGCAGTTAGCGTAATGGCTATGTCGCTGCACTCCCACGTAGTCGACCGCGGTTCGCGTCTTGGACCCGGTGGCTTAAATCTCA
>NW_006159782.1:2011075-2012283 GCF_000334495.1 Tupaia belangeri chinensis | reverse complement strand
AGACAGAGAGACAGAAAGCAAGAAAATTACCCCCTGGGGGGATGTCCACACTGCAATCCCTTCTCCTCTGTTCTCCTCTTGGGATATTGGGCATGCACACACACGTGCCCAGCGTGAGTTTAAGCCACCCAGTCCAGGACTCGAACCACGGTCGACTACATGTGAGTCCAGTGACATAGCCCTTATGCTAACTGCTGGTCCCAAATGCATTCTCTTTTAATCAAAGCACTTAGTTCCTTAACATTTATTTGGATGTATAGCTGTCATTTTATTTCATGTTATTGGACAACAGTGTTTTTCTTTCTCTACTCTTCAATGATTTTTTTTTTTTTTTTAAGTTTTTGCCACAGGGAGCATGCTCTCACCAGAGAGAGGGAGGGAAAGTGAGAAATCATGCCATAATCCTTTCTCTCTGCTCTCCTCCTGGAATTCTGGGCACACATGCACATGTGCCTAGCATGATTTTTAAGCCACCGGGTCTGCGACTTGAGCTGTAGTCAGTCAAGTAGGAGGTCCAGCATCATCCACATTTCACACTGTATATCTAGAACATATTGGATCACCAGGAAAGTCATGACACATTTTTGCATAGAAAATACGTCATGACTTTCCTGATAACCTAATTAGATGTGTTTAGTGTTTATTCATTTTCCAGGCTTGTCTCTGTAAAAGAATAATAAACATCCAAAGTCTACTTTTAAAATTTGGCTAAGGGGCCGACAGGTGGCATGGTGGTTAAGGGTGCTGGACTCCCACATGGCTGCCTGCAGCTGGAAACTTGAAACTGGTGGCTTGCTTTCTCGCTTTCCCTCCCTCTCTCTCATGTGTGTGTTCTTTCTCTCACTCTGTCCCTCTGGTCAAATTAAAATAAATATGTAAATAAAGTTAAATAATTCTTAAAATAAAAATGACTTAGTCACTCAAGCACGTGCAAACGTATGGGAATAAGAGATGGAGACACATGTAAATATAGATGCAGATTATCATGCCTTTTAAGTACAAAGTAGTAATATTTCAGTTGGCATACCAACTACATCACCAAATTTGGCTGCTTTAAAAATGCTAACTCACGCTACAAGGATGAAAATAGTTTTAAAAAAATTAAAAAAAAAAAAAAAGCAATGGCAGTTACAAAGTGAATTTCCAGAGGCCAGAAATGACTGAATCACCATAGCTCCATAGAAATGATTGCATTACAGCACTTCCTG